>NW_027467536.1:15000-30000 GCF_046742065.1 Oratosquilla oratoria
AAACTATGTTGAAAGGAAGGAGTATTTTTTTTTATTTTGGGAGTGTCGTGGAAAGGGTGTCGGGAGTGAGAAGGGGGCAAGGGAATGAAGGGGTGACTTTGCTAGTAAGTGAGTAGATAAGAAAGCGTGTGGGGGAGTAGAGGGAAATATCTTCAAGGTTAATGTGGATGAATATGATATAGGATTAGGAGGTGGGGTGTTTGTAAGCGCATATGAGCCAGGTAGTGAGAAGAGTGTAGAGGAAAGGGAGGCTTTTTGGATAGATCTAAATGAGTACTTTGAGAATTTTGGAAACCATATCAATGTAGTAGTGTTGGGAGATCTCAATGCTAGAGTAAGAGATAAACCAATAGACGAAGTGGTTGGGAACTTTGGAGTGCTAGGTAAAGATAATAGTGGAGCTGATGGTTGAGTTGTGTTAAGACAGTTGATGATAGCTAAGACAATGCTTAAGAAAATGCCAAGCATAAGTATACAGGGAAAAAGGTGGTAGATGGAAGGGTGGTTGATAAGGCATTAATTGACTATGTAGTGGTATCCAACGGAAGGATAAGAAGAGTTACAGATGTCCATATTCTTGAGGGAGAGAGCGGGGCAATGTCAGATCATTTTTAGTGGAAGGTATGTTGAGTGGAGGATGGGCGAAGAAAAAGAAAAATGAAGGGAGGTTGAGAAGTGCTTGAAGTAAACTGGTTATATGAGAAGGAGAAATGTGGAGTACAAGGAGAAGCTGAGAGAAGTGTGGGAGGTGGTAAAGGGTGGAGTAGAGGTGGAAGTGGAAGAGGAATGTGGATGTTTCAAGGAGGAGGTGACAAGGTGTGAGAAGATGATATGAAGAACAAGGAGGATAGGAGGGAATAGAAGGAAGGGTGGTGAGAGGTGAGATGAAGAGATGGTTGGATAGGAATGGAAGAGGAGAAACAAGCATACCTGGACTCTTTGCAAAGTAGGACCCTGGAAGCAGGAGCATATGGGAAGTATAAAAAAAAAAAAAAAAAAAAAAAAAAAAAAACAGATGCCTTACGATGATGCCTATTTGCATAGTCAAATCCAGGAGTCGACTAGAGTTGTGACTTCCACTGCACTCTCCCATTAGAAGACATTCCATGATACTTTACTAGACTCCGCAGACAGCTTGATTGCTTGCCTGGCCTGGGATGGCCAGCGTAGTGTGAACGGATCCAATGTATTAAATGGAGACAAGCAATTTTTTTTTCTTTTTTTTTAGTAGTAGTAGTAGTAGCAGCGGTAAAGATAAAGTATCAAGACATGACATGTGGTTTTTCTTCAAGTCTCGGCAAAAAAAAAAAAAAAAAAAAAAAAAAAAAAAAAAAAAAATTTGGCAAACAACATTTGGCAAACAGGAATCTTGCGACAAAAGAGATATCTCCACTGCTGAAGCTTGAAGTTTACAATCAATGTCTAACGCCAGCACTAATCTACGGATGTGAAACCTGTATACTGACGAAAGCGATGGAGACAAAGCTAAGGAGAGCACAGAAGAGAAATGAGAGATCAAGGGCGGGAATAACGCTGAAAAAGAGTCAGAAAGAGAGCAAGTTGGGAGAAAGAGAGCAGACTGGAGGGAAAGATATTATTGTGGAGGCTTTGGTAAAAGAGAGGAAGTGGAATTAGGCGGTCACTTAACGCGAACGAATAAATAATGAGCGATGAAGCAGGTGTGTTACTGACTGGACGCGCCGAGATGCGTGCAAGAGAGAGACCAGACAGAAGGTGGAGAGATGAGTCAGAGCTTTCTATTATCTCAGGCAAAAAAAAAAAAAAAAAAAAAAAAACGCCCATTTTCTATCCTCGACCAATCGTGTCACTTTGGAGTGACTCGTACCGGTCTGTGATTGGCCAAGAAACGAAGGGGGCGGAGCTTATCTTGCCTAAGATTACTGAGGTGACTGCACACTATGTGGTGGACCACGTGTTGGACTCATGATCGCCAGGTATTATCCTCCTGGATAAGAGGTTAATGCTCTATATCGACCTTAGGCGGACTTCATGTTGAACAAAATCTTGAGGGACCGCGACCCAAATGCGGTCAAGAACCACATCATAACCGAATAAACTCGTTTGGTTTTAGATAACAAAGAGGCTTACATACTTAAAGGGGATTAGAAATTGATCATACGGAGATAGGCTTAGGCACCTTAACTTACACAAACATGTATACACACATATATGCATACATACACACACACATACATACATATATACTCTATAGAAAGATGAAGAGTGCAGTGTGACCTAGTAGAGGTGTTCAAATGAGTCAAGGGCTTTAACAAGGGTCATGCAGGCAAGGTCATCATATTAAGACATCACGGCAGGACTCGTAGTAATGGGTTTAAATTAGGCAAGTTTAGGTTTAAGGAGGAAATAGGTAAGAACTGGTTTACCTAACAGAGTGGTTAACAAATGGAATAGACTTAGTAACCGTCATGTAGTTAGTGAGCGCTGAAACAATAATTGGTCGTTTTAAGAGAAAATGAGATAACTTTATGGACGGGGATGACAGGTGGTAAGGGACATGGAACTGCCTAGTGTAGGCCTTATGGTCTCCTGCAGTCTCCTACATTCTGATTCTCTCTCTATGGCTCTATGGATAGGGATGATATATGGTAAAGGACATGGAACTGCCTAGTGCAGGCCATTTGGTCTCTTGCAGTCTCCCTCATTCTTATGTTCTCATGATTTATAATCGTATTTTCTCCCCCTACCCTTATCCCCTCTTCACCTCCCCTCCTCTCTCCTCTATCCTCCCCTTCCCTTCCCCTCTTTCTCCTCCCTTCTCCCCCTTTCCTCCCCTCCCCTTCCCCTCTCTCTCCTCCCCTCTCACTCTTTCTTTCCCCTCCCCCACTTCTTTCCCCTTTCCTCCCCTTCCCCCCTCCCCTTCTTTCCCCTTCCCCTCTTTCTCCTCCCCCTCTCCCCTTTCCTCCCCTCCCCCTCTCCCCTTCTTCCCCCTTTCCTCCTCCCCTCTCCCCTTGTCCCCCTCCCCTCCCCTTCTCCCCCTTTCCTCCCCTCCACTTTCTTTTCCCCCTTCCTCCCCTCCCCCCACCTCTTCGCCTCTCCCATCCTGTCTCTCTCTCTTCCGGTCTGTGGCTTGTACCCTGTACGTGCTCTCACCCTAACACCGTGGTTTTCAACCTGGGGGAGGGGGGGGGGCATGGTGGGTCATGGGTGTGGTGGGAGGGGGGACATGGGGCCCCCATGAGAGTCATGACAAGAATCTAGGGGGTGGGGAGCTGCATGGCCCGCTGTTGCGAATTATCTATTTTTATATATGTGGACTCTGAATATATACATCTGAATATATATATATCTATATATGTATCTTGATGGCGCAATCAGTTAAGTCAGTACCACTTGTCATGTGCTAGAGCAGGTTCGAGTCCTTGGCTGTACCACGTTTCAATTTCTGCATGTTTGCCTCCTCGAGTTTCTCGATGTTGATGATTTGGAATTAAAGTGAATTGTGGTTGATAAATGTGTATGTGTGTATATATATATATATATATATATATATATATATATATATATATATATATATATATATATATATATAATCTACCATCACTGTCTTGGTAGAAGATAATTATGGTTTTCAAATTTGAAAACAAAAAGTTTCTAGACGTTATCAACATTCTATTATTATCATTATTTATTTTATTATAGTTTCATTTATTTATCTATTTATTCATTTTTGGCAGGGTGGGATTTATTATCATAATTAATATTATTATTTTTCCTATTACTATTATTATCATTACTATTATTATTCATTTCCTATTACATTATTATTTTATTTTATAATTCTATATATTTTATTTTGTTTCGTAGTGTCAGCCCATCGGAGCTGCACTTCTTGAGGGAGATGGTGCTATCCGGCGTACATCTCGTGTGTCCGTCATTTGCAGGTACGAACCTGCCATGTTGTCATCGACGTTAGTTTTGGAATTGATAAATTCTCATTAAATGTGTGTGTGTGTGTGTGTGTGTGTGTGTGTGTGTGTGTGTGTGTGTGTGTGTGTGTGTGTGTGTGTGTGTGTGTGTGTGTGTGTTATCAATAACTTCAATGACCTTAGTGTCACAGACCATATGCCCTTTGTCATACCTCGACGAATCAGGTCAATTCTCAATCAATCAGCCATTTCGAGTCAACTGCTGGACAAAGGCCTCCATCAACCCATTCCATGACTCGTATAACTTCGCCAACTTCTGCCACGGCACTCCTGCAAACTTCTCTCTATATCGTGCGTGCGTGCGTATGCGTGTGTCTCTGTGTGTGTGTGTGTGTGTGTGTGTGTTTGTGATTAAACATTGTCTTGCATCACGTGTTGGACTCTTGATCGACAGTTATTTTCCTCCCGGAAGAGAGCTCAGAGCTCATATATGACCGATCTATGGTTGTAATGCTGTGACCTTACACGCACACACACACAACTCCCCACCCACGAGAGTTGGAGTAACGACTCGAAGCGCAGCGATACTGAAATTATTTCAACCCTGCCCGGGATTTGAACTCTGACCGCTGTAGTAGCGATTACGAACGCTACCACTACGCCACGAGTCGTGTGTGTGTGTGTGTGTGTGTGTGTGTGTGTGTGTGTGTGTGTTTATCTAACCTTAGTATACAAAAAAGGCCAACGCTCGTAGGGTGATGTGTATATGTGTGCGTGTGTGTGTACGTATGTGTGTGTGTACGTATGTGTGCGTGTGTACGTATGTGTACGTGTGTGCACGTGCATGTGTACACGCACAAATACCCAAGACACGTCCCAAATGGCTTATGAAGGAACCAATAAAAGTCGAAATTATTAGTATTTTTTCTTCTTTTTTTTTTTTTTTAAGAATTTCTCGGAAATCCTGTGACCTGAACAAGGGACCAAAAATCAGGGCCCACCGTGTTGGCAACACTGTTGTCAACAGTGTTGCCATATCCATAATCCATGTTCACACTATTGTCGCCAACATAAATCCAATGGCGGGCACCCGCAACTGATGGGACTGCGAGCCGGACATCAAATAAGGTCATCTCCCTGCCATCTATCTTCAAAACCCTTCAAAGGTCTTTGACTCCATCGTGAGGTGCAGCTCCGAGGGGATGACACTCGGTATCCGGATTGAGCCCCAAGATTTCTCTCTCTTTCTCTCCCCCCCCTTTCTCTCTCTCTCTCTCTCTACACAACTTCAACTGTATTTCTTTTCACACGAGCAAAGCCGACAACCGGCGACTGATCTTCTCTGAGGACCGTTGTCGGATACTTTGGGGCTGCGGGTCATCGAGCCTGGAGGCAGAAACGACCGTTACCACCAGCAAGCTTTGTACTACATGCGGGGAACTCTGCGACGACATTCTTATCCCCCTTACACAGAGTGGCTAGTGATGAGGATGAAGATGATGAGTAGAAGCTGAACCTGATTAGCTCATGGAACTGCCTAGTGTAGGCCTTATGGTCTCTTGCAGTCTCCTTCATTCTTATGTTCTTATTCCCCTCTGAATGGAGATCAGTCTCTAATCACAAAGTAAATGATGTGTTGATCTGGTCCGTAGGGGTGCTCTTAGAGCTTCTATGTAAAACTTATGTAGTTAATGTGCCATGAAGGGGTTTATCTTGTTAGTTATTCATAATAGGTTTAAACCTACAACTCTGAGCTGTTACCTGTCTCCCACAGTACTTGGGCAAAGGTGACGGCGTCGGCCGCAGCTGCTCAGCGCCTCCTGGCGTGGTAATCTCCTCCCTTTTCTTGGAAATCATTGATCAATTTTCACCAGTCAATTTACACCAATAAATCCATACCAGTCAATTTGTACCAATGAGTTTACAACAATAAGTTTACATCAATCAATTTACACCACTGAATTTGCACTACTCAATTTACACCAATCAATTCAAATTGAATGTTAACATACATGGAGAAATCAATGGTGGGAATAACGCTGAGAGAATGAGAGCAAGTTGGAAAAGAGAGTGAGAGAGCAAGTTGGAAAAGAGAGTGAGAGAGCAAGTTGGAAAAGAGAAAGAGCAAGTTGGACAAGAGAAAGAGAGCAAGTTGGAAAAGAGAAAATTAGTAAGTTGGAAAAGAGAAAGAGAGCAAGTTAGAAATGAGAAAGAGAGCAGACTGGAGTGAGAGATATTATCGTGGAGGCTTTGGTAAAAGAGAGGAAGTGGAATTGGGCAGACAAGTTAACGCGAACGAATGAAGAGCGATGGAGCAAGTGTCTTACTGACTGGACGCCGCGAGATGGGAAGCGTTCATGAGGGAGGCCAGACAGAAGATGGAGAGATGAGATGGAGAGAAATTTGCAGGAGTGACGTGGCAGATGTTGGCACAGTCGTGGAATGGTCTGGGAGAGGCCATTGTTCAGTAGTGGATTAGGATGGCTGATTGATGGACTAATTGGTTGATTGATTGAAGAACGGCAAAACGTTAGAGTTTTATACGTGATACATGGGGGATTGAAGAGTCTTAGTTTTAGATTAATTGATTGATTGACTGAAGAACTACAAAACATTAAATTAGTATACGTGACGTAAGATGGGTTGAAAAGTCTTAGTTTTAGATTGATTGATTGAAAAAAGAACAGGAAGACATTAGATTGGTATACGTGACGCAAGGCGGGTTGTAGAGTCTCAGACCTAGAAAGATTGATTGATTGATTGATTGATTAATCTTCACAAAGGAATTTCCACCCTTGAATAAAGTAGCTCTGAGGCAGTTGGAACCAAAGGCAAAGGACCGTCTGGTGAAGAGAGGTTAACTGACATCCCCCCCCACAACCATTCCCCCAACTCCCATACCAATCCTTCCTTCCTTCCCAGACCTCCAATCACGGCAACAAGACCCAATCATTACGATTGGACCGCAACAGATGATGCGGTATCTTATACACCAGTGTTTCTTGACCTGGGGTCAGCAGGACCCCTGGGGGGCTCCATATACCTACCAAGGGGTCCTCGAACCCCTGGGGGTATTCCAGGATCCCTGGGGGTATTCCAGAAGCTTACCAAGAGGTCTGCAGGATCCCTGGGGGGTATTCCAGAAGCTTACCAAGAGGTCTGCAGGATCCCTGGGGGGTATTCCAGAAGCTTACCAAAGGGTCCTCGGACCCCCGGGGTGCTCCATATACCTACCAAGGGGTCCTCGGACCCCTGGGGGTGCTCCAGATACCTACCAAGAGGTCTGCAGGATCCCTGGGGGTATTCCAGAAGCTTACCAAGGGGTCCACGGACCCCGGGGCACTCCATATACCTACCAAGGGGTCCTCGGACCCCTGGGGTTATTCCAGATACCTACCAAGAGGTCTGCAGGATCCCTGGGGGTATTCCAGAAGCTTACCAAGGGGTCCACGGACCCCGGGGTACTCCATATACCTACCAAGGGGTCCTCGGACCCCTGGGGTGCTCCAGATACCTACCAAGAGGTCTGCAGGATCCCTGGGGGTATTCCAGAAACTTACCAAGGGGTTCACGGACCCCGGGGCACTCCATATACCTACCAAGGGGTTCTCAGACCCCTGGGGGTATTCCAGATACCTACCAGGAGGTCTGCAGAATCCCTGGGGGTATTCCAGAAGCTTGCCAAGGGGTTCACGGACCCCGGGGCACTCCATATACCTACCAAGGGGTTCTCAGACCCCTGGGGGTATTCCAGATACCTACCAGGAGGTCTGCAGAATCCCTGGGGGTATTCCAGAAGCTTGCCAAGGGGTCTGCAGGATCCCTGGGGATATTCCAGAAACTTACCAAGGGGTTCAGGGGCCCCTGGGGTGCTCCAGATACCTACCAAGCGGTCTCCCTATGTAGGTGTGGCATATAATGCGACGCTGACCTACCGCACTTCTAATGTCCGTCGTTGCACAGAGGGGTTGGAAAGCCATGATAGTGTTTTGCACTGGCCGGGGATCATTACCCACGTTCCTGCTTCCGAACGTGGAAGGTACGAGTTTAACTGTCTCTAACTACATAAGCACCGAAGTTAATGACAGATTGTATTGATAGGTGAAGAACATCGTGGATTAAGAATAAGCAATATGGAGTATTATATTTTATTCATTTATTATCATTATCTATTAATTATTATTTATCTGTTTTTATTATGAATTATTCTTTTTGTTTATTACTATTATCAATTTATTTTATTTATATATTTACTTTTTTATTAATTAATTTATTTGTTTAATCTATTATATTTTTCGCATCCGATCTTCTTATGGACCAAAAGGCATGCTCTTCCTTTGTGATCCTTTGTAATAACAGTAATTTCAATTACCTTAGTGTCACAGACCATATGCCCTTTGTCATACCTCGACGAATCAGGTCAAAGTATTATCAATCAATCAATCAATCAGCCATTTTGAGTCCACTGCTGGACAAAGGCCTCCATCAACCCATTCCATGACTCACAAAACTTCGCCAACTTCTGCTATGTCACTCCTGCAAACTTCTCTCTATCTCGTCTCTCTCCACCTTCTGTCTGGTCTTGACATGGAACCCACGACCAAATGGCCACCGCCCAGGTACAGTAAAGTGACGGGGGAACACGAGTATAAAAACGTGATCGAACTGTTAATGTAGATAGTTCTCTGAGAAAGACCGTGTTGGTCGCAACGTTAAAACGTATTGCAGCCCATCCTCGTTTATCCTTCCCAGCCTAATTCTGTACATATAATATATATATATATATATATATATATATATATACATATATATATATATATATAATATATATAAACATGTATATATATAAACATATATATATATATATATATATATATATAGAGAGAGAGAGAGAGAGAGAGAGAGAGAGAGAGGGGGGGGAGTGACATGGATAGGGAGATATAGAGAGACACAGAGACAGAGAGAAGACAATATTGCATCACTCTGTTCCCTTCTTCCACACACACACACACACACACACACACACACACACACACGTACACACATACACACAACCCGAACTTAAAAAAAAAAAAAAACATCTCTCACCACCTCGAGTTCTACTGGAACTGAATGGAATGATCTGGTAGTTGCTTTCCGCTTCAGGAGTCATTTGGGTAACCACTACTTCCGGTGCAGTGGCTCCCTCTCCCATTCTTCACCCATCACTCGCCCCCGCCTCTCGCCCTAAAGGGGAATGGATTCTTAAAACGGGGATGGGTCGTTCTTAAGGGATTTAGATCCTTTTAAATGGGATTTGATCTCTCTTAATGAATTTGGATTTCTGTTAATGGGTTTGGATCGTTTTAAATGGGGTTGGATCCTATTAAACGGGGATTAGATTCCTTTAAACGGGGTTTGATCCCTTTAAATGGGATTTGATTCCTCTTAATGGGGTTGGATCTCCCTTAGATTTTAGACTATCATTTAATCATCTT
The DNA here is from genome assembly GCF_046742065.1 of Oratosquilla oratoria. Lineage (NCBI taxonomy): Eukaryota > Metazoa > Arthropoda > Malacostraca > Stomatopoda > Squillidae > Oratosquilla > Oratosquilla oratoria. The sequence goes on from NW_027467536.1 coordinate 24,386, forward strand.
ATTATAATCATTTTATTAATTCATTATTATTTTACTAATATTTTTATTAATATTATTATGCTTTTGTTTATCTTTTTATTATTTGATTTGACACAAACCAACGCAACACCCCCTTCCTATCCTCCATCTCCTCCTCCTCCTATCCTCCTCTTCCTCCAATCCTCCTCCTCCTAGCCTCCTCTTCCTCCAATCCTCCTCCCCCTCCTAGGCTCCTCCTCCCCTTATCCTCTTCTTCCTCCTCTCCCCTCCTCCTCCTTCTCTTCTTTATCCTCCTCCTCTTCTTTATCTTCCTCCTTCTCCTCCTCTTTCACCTTCTCCCTTCTTCATGCTATCCTCCTCCTCCTCATAGTCTCCTCTTCATCTCCTCCTCCTCCTCCGCCTCCTCCTTATCCTCTTCTTCCTCCATACTCCTCCTATCCCCACTTTTCTTTATCCTCCTTTTCCTCCTGCTATCCTACTCCCCCTCACTTCCTCCTCCTCCTTCTCTTTCTTATTCTCCCCTCTTCCTCCTTATCCTCCTCCTCCTTCTATCCTCCTCCTCCTCTTTATCTTCCTCTTCCTCCTGCTATCCTCCTCCCCCTCATTTCCTCCTTTTCCTCCTCCTCTCTCTCTTCCCTCTCCTCCTCCTCCTCACCTCCCCCTCCTCCCACCACCACCACGTCCCCCCTCCCCCCCCCGTCCGACCACCCTGTAAGCGTCGCAGGCGCAGACCCTGCAATTACCCGGTAGCACCTTGGCCTTTGGTACATCTCCATCACTCGTCGGAGGCCATTCTTCACTTTCTTGCCTCCCGTGATTTAAACGCTGTTAAGGAACCCGACCATCTATCACCCTCCCCTCCCCCTCGAAAGTCCCGACGATGTATGGGGGGCCTTACTTGGGGGGCCTTACTTGGGTGGCCTTACTATGGTGGCCTTACTTGGGTGTCCTTACTCAGGGTGGCCTTACTATAGGGTCCTTACTATGGTGTCCTTACTCGGTTGGTCTTACTCTGGGGGACCTTACTATAGGATCCTTACTATGGTGTCCTTACTCGGTTGGTCTTACTCTGGGGGACCTTACTATAGGATCCTTACTATGGTGTCCTTACTCTGGGGGCCTTACAAAGGGGTCCTTATTCTAGGGGGCTTTACTATGATGTCCTTATTCTTGGGGTCTTAGTAGTTACATCCCTACTGCGGGTCCTTACTCGTGAGGGCCTTACTCTGTTTTTGTCTACTTGAAGGAGGAGGAGGAAGAAAAGAAGAGGAAGAGAAGAGGAAGAGGAGGAGGAGGAAGTGAAAGAGGAGGTGAAGGAGGAGGAGGAGGAAATGAAAGAGGAGGTGAAGGAGGAGGAGGAGGTGAAAGAGGAGGAGGAGGAGGAGGTGGAGGAGGAGGTGAAAGAGGAGGAGGAGGAGGTGAAAGAGGAGGTGAAGGAAGAGATAAAGGGGAGGAAGAAGAGGAGGTGAAGGAAGAGATGAAGGGGAGGAGGAAGAGGAGGAAAAGGAGGCGGAAATGGAGGAGGGGAGGAGGAAGAGGAAGAGGAAATGGAGGAGGAAATGGAGGAGGGGAGGAGGTAGAGGAAGAAGAGGAGGAAGAGGAGGAAATGGAGGAGGGGAGGGGAGAAGGAAGAGGAAGAGGAAGAGGTGGAAGAGGTGGAAGAGGGGAAGAGGAGGAGGAAGAGGAGGTGGAAATAGGAGGAAGAGGAAGGAGAAGAGGAGGATGAGAAAGAGGAGGAGGACTAGGAAGAGGAGGAGGACGAGAAAGAGGAGGACGAGAAAGAGGAGGACGAGAAAGAGGAGAAGAAAGAGGAAGCGGAGGAGGAGGAAATGGAGGAGGTGAGGAGGAGAAAGAGGAAGAGGAGGAAGGGGAGGAGGAAGGGGAAGGGGAAGAGGAGGAGCAGGAAGGAGGAGGAGGAGGAGGAAGGAGGAGGAGGAAGAGGAGGAGGAGGAGGAGTAAGCATAGGAGGGGGAGGAAGAAGAGGAGGAAGGGGAAGAGGAGGAAAAAGAGAAAGAGGAGGAGGAAAAAGAGAAAGAGGAGGAGGAGGAGGAGGAGGAGGAGGAAGAGGAGGGGAATGAGCTTCATTACCTTACGTAGGCGATGTACTCTGAAGTACATTTTTTGTACAAAATGTACTAAAAGTACGTCTTCTTCCTCCATGGGACTGGACTGGTAGCCAAGCCAAGCCAAGACAAGCCAATACAAGACAATCTGGTCTAGAAGCCATGACAAGAAACGAGGAAAAAAAAAAAAAAAAGGGACCTATCAAGTGTTCTTGAAGAAAAGAAAGGGGAAAAAAGACTGGACCCAAGTGTTCTTAAAAAAGAGCGCTCCCATCATGTGTTCTTATACTTCCGTAGTGATGACATCTTTTTGAAAGAAAGAAAAAAAATACTAAACATTCTGAAAGTCGCACACGAAACAACATAAGATTTATGATCATTTGAGGATGTGTCTAAAAGTATTGCTCAGGGATGGGGAGGGAACGGGAAGAGGGGGGAAGGTTGGGGTAAGATTAGAATACTGACATATACATATGAATACATACGCACACACACATAAACACATACACACACACACACAAACACATAAACACATACACACACATAATCACATTCTCTCTCTCTCTCTCTCTCTGTCTCTCTCTCTCTCTCTCTCTCTCTCTCTCTCTCTCTCTCTCTCTCTCTCTCTCTCTCTCTGGATCATTGCTGACAGAGCGTTGAAATCACCGCATTTGTCAGGTCCGAGTCGGTGTGGAAGGAAGGGGGGGGGGAGGAGGAAGAGGAAGAGGAGGAGGAGGAGAAGCTGACAGCTCCCTGACAGTTGACCGCTGATAGAGACAACGATGTCGGCCGCTCTGCAACAACAATGCGGGTTCTTCACTTGATGTTCTTCCTCCTCCTCCTTCATATCACCTCCTCCTCCTCCTCCTCCTTCATATCACCTCCTCCTCCTCCTCCTCCTTCATATCACCTCCTCCTCCTCCTCCTCCTCCTTCATATCACCTCCTCCTCGTCCTCCTTCATATCACCTCCTCCTCCTCCTTCGTATCACCTCCTCCTCCTCCTTCATATCACCTCCTCCTCCTCCCCCTACTCCTCAGTCTCCTCCTCCTGATCATCACTATCTTCTCATTATCCTTCTCCTCCTCATTTTCCTCCACTCCTCCTCTTCCTCTTACTCCTCGACCCCTCCTTCTTCTTACCTCTTCTTCGTCTTCTTTCACTTTTTCCTCACCTCCCCCTCCTCCTCCTTTTCTTCTTCCCTCCTCACCTCCTCTTCCTCATCTCTCATTCCTATTCCTCACCTCCCCCTCCTTATCCATCTCACCTCCCCCTCTTCATCACCCCTCCACCTCTCCCTCTTCCCCCTCCTCCTCCTCATCTCCTCCTTCTCTTTACCCCTTCCTCCATACCCCTCCACCTTTCCCTCTCCCTCCCCTCATCCTTCCCCCTGATCCTCCTCACCTCCCTCCACCTACCCCCTCCTCCTCCCACCCCCTCCTCTCCGTTAAACCGCCTTTAGGTTAAACCAAACGGTTTCAGTCGGCGTTGAGAACCTCCCAAAGAGGTTAAATGTAAAAGGCACATCTACATACGTACCTGTCGCTAATGCTACCCGCAGGGAATACTAAATTACCCCGCGCGGGAGTATTCCTAACTCTAATTGCTGTTGGTTTAGGGAGGACAAAAGTAAAATAAAATAGAATAAAACAAAAATATTGAATTAGTAATTAATAATTATAATAAATAAAAATAAATAAATAGATAAAACAAATTAGTAAATAAACTCTAATTGCTGTTGGTTTAAGGAGGACAAATATAAAATAAAATACAACAAAACAAGAATATTAAATTAATAATTAATAATGACAATAAATAAAAATTAATTAATAGATAAAACAAGTAAATAAACTAATAAATGAATTAATAAAAATAATCAATTAAAAATTAAATAAGTAGATAAATCAATTAATAGATATACAATATGAAGAGATAATAAATAATAAACAAACAAATAAATGAATGAATAATGAATAATTATATACAAATAAGTACTGGAATCCTTCTCCACCATAGAAATATGAATAAATAAAAATCATATTTTCATCATTTATCATTTATAGAATTTACGTCATCTATCATTTATATCATTTATCATTTAAATAATTTATTATCTATTATTCAAACTATCATCATGTCATTATTTATGTCATTTATCATCTATGGTTTATTATTTACGATTTATATCATCTATCATTTATATAATTTATCATTAATATTTTTTTATGATCCATCATTTATCATATATATGATGATGAAAAAAAATATATACAAAGGCGGAAGTCGCCTCATAGGTGGATGTGATGAACAGAGACAGAAGACCGAGATGGGAAGCGAGGAAGAAGTACATAAGACTATAGAAAATAAGACTGGAGGAGACTGCAAGAGAACATAAGGCCTAAACTAGGCAGTTCAATGTTCCTTACCACCTGTCATCCCTATCCATAAAGTTATTTAATATTTTCTTAATATGATGATCTTGCCCGCGTCGACCATTGTTCAAGCCCTTGACCCATTTGAGTACCTCTATTAGGTCACCCCGCAATCTTCGTATTTCTAAAGAGTGTAAGTTAAAGTGTCTAACGGTGGTATCCTCATATAAATCTTATATAAATCCTTGGATGTCAAAAATATAAATAAATCTTTTTTTAAGAATCTTACGGTGTTATTCTTAACAAAATTCTTTCCTTATATAAATCATTCCCTTCCAAGGATTTATATAAGATTTATATAAGGATTTTTTTTAAGTAATACTACCGTAAGCTTGTGTTCGTAAGGTAAATTTCTAAGCCCATGTATCATTTCGATAATTCTTCTCTGTACTAATTCTAGTAAACTAATATTCATTTTAGAAAATAGAGGCCAAAACTGCACCTTATAGTCACGGACGGGTCTAACTGTCGCCAGAAAGAGAACATAATATAAGAATGAAGGAGACTGCAAGAGACCATAAGGCCTACACTAGGCAGTTCCTTGTCCATTACCGCCTGTCATCCATAAAGTTATCTAACCGTTTCTTAAAACAACCAATTATTGTTTCAGCCCTCTCTATATGGTTACTGAGTCTACTCCATTCGCTGACCACCCAATTAGTAAACCAGTTCTTGCCTATTTCCCTCTCTAAATTTGTCCAATTTAAATCCATTATTAAGAGTCCTGTCCTGCTGTGTAACAATTACCTCTCCGTTACTATTCTTTTAACCATCCTAGCAACAATTTCTAATCCCCTTCTAGTTTTTATTCCTAGCAAAGTTTCCTAAATTTAACTTCCGGACTCACTAGCACCTAAGAGAAAATGGGAAGAGGAAGAGGAAGGGAGGAGGCGGGTGGGAGGAGTAGGGAGAGGGAGGGAGAGAGGGAGGGAGAAGGAGGGAGGGAAGGAGGATGAGGGAGGGAGGGGGAGGGAGGTGGAGGGAGGGGGAGGGAGGTGGAAGGAGGGGGTAGTGGTTAGCGTCATAAAGGTTTACTGCCCACGTACGTGACTCCCCCAAATCGACTCTGTACTCTCAGATGGAGTACACATTATACAATAGTACACTAGCATACAACTGCACAAGAAATACAACATACAAT
>NW_027467536.1:35000-40000 GCF_046742065.1 Oratosquilla oratoria
ACTAGTTACACGGTTACCAAGTCAATTCCATTCGTTAACCACTCCGTGGGTAAACCAGTTCTTGCCTATTTCCTTCTTAAACCTAAATTTGTCCAATTTAAACCCATTACCTCGAGTCCCGCCCTGATGTCTGAATATGATGACCTTGCCTGCATGACTCTTGTTAAAGACCTTGACCCATTTGAATATCTCTATTAAAGAGAAAGAGAGAGACAGGTAGGGACACACACACACACACACACAGAGAGAGAGAGAGAGAGAGAGAGAGAGAGAGAGAGAGAGAGAGAGAGAGAGAGAGAGAGAGAGAGAGAGAGAGAGTGAATATGATGGCCTTGCCTACATCATCACCCTTGTTAAAGCCTTTGACCTATTTGAATACCACTATCAGAGAGAGAGAGCGTCTGAATATGATGACCTTGCCTGCAGCATGGCCCTTGTTAAAGCCTTTGACCTATCTGAATACCTCTATTAATGAGAGAGAGAGCAAGAGAAAGAGCGTCTGAATATGATGACCTTGCCTGCATAATCACCCTTTGACCCATTTGAATACCAGACATATAAATGTTGATGACTGAGCACCTTCACCAGCGCTTCTAACTTGTGTCCGGGACCAATTAACGTTATGTTCGTAGGGCCCCGTTCCCACCTCCGTAGCAATGAAGCAGCTTTATGGGGTGAAAGGGCGCCGTCAGGAGGAGGAGGAGGAGGAAGAGGAGGAGGAGGAGGAAGAGGAGGAGTAGAGTATTGAGGAGGAAAGGGAAGAGGAGGAGGAGGAGGAGGAGGAGGAGGAGGAGGAGGAGAATGAGTAGAGAATTGAGGAGAAAAGGGAGGAGGAGAATATAGTGGAGGAGGAGGTGGTGGAGGAGGAAGAGGAGAAGAGTATAGAGGAGGAGTGGGAAGAGGAGGAAGAGGATGAGAGTATACAAGAGGAAGGGGAGGAGCAGAAGGAGGAAGAGGAGTGTATAGAGGAGGAAGAGGAGGAGGAAGAGAGGAGGGGGAGGAGGAGGGGGAGGAGGAGGGGAGGAGGACGGGGAAGAGGAGGAGGAGGGGAGGAGGACGGGGAAGAGGAGGGGGAGGAGAGGAGGAGGGGGAGGGGACGAGGGGGAGGAGGAGGAGGGAGGAGGAGGAGGGGGGAGGGGGAGGAGGATGGAAGAGGAGGAAGGAGGAGAAGGAGGGGAGGAGGAAGGGAAAGATGAGAAGAAGGGGAGGAGGAGGAGGAGGAGAAGAGAGGAGGAGGGAGAAGGAGGGGGAGGGGAGGAGGAGGAGGGGAGGAGGAGGAGGGGAGGAGGACGGGGGAGGAGGGGGGAGGGAGGAGGAGGGGAGGAGGAGGAGGGGGAGGAGATGAGGGGGAGGAGAGGAGGAGAGGAGGAGGGGGAGGAGAGGAGGAAGGGAGGAAGGGAGGAGAGGAGGGGAGGAGGAGGGGAGGAGAGGAAGGGGAGGAGGAGGGGAGGAGGAGGAGGAGGAGGGGAGGAGGAGGAGGGGAGGAGGAGGAGGAGGGGAGGAGGAGGGGAGGAGGAGGAGGAGGAGGAGGAGGAGGGGAGGAGGAGGAGGGGAGGAGAGGACGAGGGGAGGAGGAGGAAAATGAGGAGAAGGAGGAGAGCATAAAGGAAGAGATAGAGTAGGAATAAGAGAATATAGAGGAAGAGGAGGAAAAGAAGAAAGAGGAAGAGCAGGAGGAAGGGGAGAGGAAGAGGAGGAGGAAGAGAGGAAGAGATTGAGAAGGAAAATGAAGAAGCAGAGGAGGAAGGAGAGGAAGAGGCAGAGGAGGAAGGAGAGGAAGAGGCAGAGGAAGAGGCAGAGGAGGAGGAGGAAGAAGAGGAGGAAGAAAAGGAAGAGGCAGGGGAGGAGGAGGAAGAAGAGAAGGAAGAAAAGGAAGAGACAGGGGAGGAGGAGGAATAGGGGAGAAAGAGGAGAATGAGGAAGAGGAGGAAGAAGTGGAAGAGGAAGTGGAAGAGGAAGTGAAAGAAGAAGAGGAAGATGCAAAGGAACACCAAGAGACCTATTGGTCCTTACATGGCTGTTCGGTACCCAACATAATCTAATACTATGAGAAAATATACAATAGCAAATAATTTCAGTCGAGGATTTGTAGCTGGATAGACGTCGGGACGATTATGGAATATCTCAACAGATGGCGTTGTATGGTAGAGCATTCCATACATTAATAACACGATTGAAGAAAAATCACTTCGTTTCGTTTTTGAAAATGGTTTTCCAACAATTCTGCATCCATTACTTCTGATTGTATTGGAGGTGTCAACTGTGAAATATTTTTCCACGTTCATCCTTTCAATTCCTTTGGCAATTTTGAAAACCTTAATTGAATTATATCTCAATATTCGTTTCGAGAAGGTAAACAAATTTAATTCACTTAGGTACTCTTCGTACGGTTTGTTTCGCAATCTAGGAATGAGCTTTGTCACTCTTTATTGGATTCTATCTAATTTCTCTATGTTCTTTTTATCATATGGATTCCGGGACTGAACACAATATTCTAGAATAGGCCTAACTAGAGCATTGTAAAGATTAAGAATATTTTTTCTAGTTCTAAACTCAAAAGCTCTTCCTATAAATCCAATTGATTAATTGATAAATTGAATAATCAATTGATGAATTAATTATCAGCATTTTTTACAACCTCCGAGTACTATTTAATTGGTTTGAGATAAATGTACATCTCTCATCTTTCATCGTATAGTTGGCTTGGACATTACTATTAGCAATATAAAATACTTTACATTTATCGATGCTGAAAAACATCTGGGAATGTACTGCCCATTCACATAAAGTGTTCAAATAAAAATTCAACTTTTGTTCTTATAGATGTCATCTTATTTACAATTTTGGTATCATCTGCAAATTTAGATATTTTACATTTTGCATTTTCATCCAGGACATTAATGCATATAAGAAAAGTATCGGATCTGATACTGAACCCTGATGTACTCCACTCGATACGCTACACCATTTTCTAATCAAAACGCTGCTTATAATCACACAGCCCTGAAACAATTGGGTTTTAAGAGATTAGATAATTTTGAAGAAAAGATTAAAGAACTTTATGTATACGGGTGAAAGGTGGTAAGGGACATGGAATTGCCTAGTGTAGGCCTTATGCAGTCTTCTCTATTTTTATATTTCTATGTGTCCTACTATACCATGAGCTTGTGGTTTACTAAATAACCTCTAATGCGGGATTTTATCAAAAACATTATGAAAGTCAAGGTACAATTTCTACTATTCCCCCTTCTTCATGCATTCCAGAATATCATGCAAGAAGTCGAGAAGTTTTGTCAAACAAGAGCGCTTATTACGGAAACCATGTTGTGAATCTTTAATGATCTTGTTTTTCTCCAAGAATTTCACAATTTTGTCTCTCAGTGTAGATTCCATTAATTTGCGCACAATTAATGTAAGATTAATTGGCCGATAATTACCAGGATTAGATTTATTCCCCAACATAAACAAGAACGAAAGCCAGATCGTACACCGACGCAACCGATCGCAACGGATGCCTACATGTTGTAGGGGAGGGGAAGAGGAGAAAGGGGAGGGGAAGAGGAGAAAGGGGAGGGGAAGAGGGGAAAGGGGAGGGGAAGAGGGGAAAGGGGACGAGAAGAGGGGAAAGGGAAGGGGAGGGGAAAGGGAAGGGGAGGGGGAAAGGGAAGGGGAGGGGAAAGGGAAGGGTAGACGGAGGGGAAAGGGAAGGGTAGACGGAGGGGAAAGGGAAGGGTAGACGGAGGGGAAAGGGAAGGGTAGACGGAGGGGAAAGGGAAGGGTAGACGGAGGGGAAAGGGAAGGGGAGGGGAAAGGGAAGGGGAGGGGAGGGGAAAGGGAAGGGGAGGGGAAAGGGAAGGGGAGGGGAAAGGGAAGGGGAGGGGAGAGGGAAGGGGAGGGGAGAGGGAAGGGAAGGGGAGGGGAGAGGGAAGGGGAGGGGAGAGGGAAGGGGAGGGGAGAGGGAAGGGGAGGGGAGAGGGAAGGGGAGGGGAGAGGGGAGGGGAGAGGGGAGGGGAGAGGGAAGGGGAGGGGAGAGGGAAGGGGGAGAGGGACGGGGAGGGGGAGGGGGAGAGGTGAAGGGGAGAGGGGGAGAGGGGAAGGGGAGAGGTGAAGGGGAGAGGGGAAGGGGGAGAGGTGAAGGCTAGAGGGGAAGGGGAGAGGGGAAGGGGGAGAGGGGGAAGGGGGAGAGGGGGAATGCGGAGAGGGGGAGAGGGGGAATGGGGAGAGGGGGAATGGGGAGAGGGGGAAGGGGGAGAGGGAGGGGGGAGAGGGAGAGGGGGGAGAGGGAGAGGGGGGAGAGGGAGAGAGGGAGAGGGAGAGGGAGAGGGGGGAGAGGGGAGAGGGAGAGGGGGGAGATGGGGGAGAGGGAGAGGAGGGAGAGGGAGAGGGGCAGAGGGGGAGAGGCAGAGGGGGAGAGGCAGAGGGGGAGGGGCAGAGGGGGAGGGGCAGAGGGGGAGGGGAAGAGGGGGAGGGTGAAGAGGGGGAGGGGAAGAGGGGGAGGGGAAGAGGGGGAGGGTGAAGAGGGGGAGGGTGAAGAGGGGGAGGGAGAAGAGGGTGAAGAGGGGGAGGGTGAAGAGGGGGAACAGGGGGGGAGGGGGGAGAGGGAGAGGGGGGAGGGGGGAGGGGAGGAGGGAGAGGGGGGGGGGAGAGGGAAGGGGAGAGGGGAGAAGGGGGGGGAGAGGGGGAGAGGGGGAGAGGGAGGGAGAGGGGGAGAGGGGAGAGAGGGAGAGGGGGGAGAGAGAGAGGGGGGAGAGGGAGAGGGAGGAGAGGGAGAGGGGGGAGAGGGAGAGGGGGGAGATGGGGGAGAGGGAGAGGAGGGGGAGGGAGAGGGGCAGAGGGGGAGGGGCAGAGGGGGAGGGGCAGAGGGGGAGGGGAAGAGGGGGAGGGGAAGAGGGGGAGGGGCAGAGGGGGAGGGGAAGAGGGGGAGGGGAAGAGGGGGAGGGGAAGAGGGGGAGGGGAAGAGGGGGAGGGTGAAGAGGGGGAACAGGGGGAAGAGGGGGAAC
>NW_027467536.1:45000-47500 GCF_046742065.1 Oratosquilla oratoria
CTATTTCTATCTTATCTTCTTCCTATTACCCCTAGTATTACTTCTCTTCCTATTCCTCTTCCTTCTCCTATTCATCTTCTTCTTCTTTCACTTTCCCAACCTCCTCCTCCTCCTCCTCTACCTCCTCCTCTTCTTCCTCTTCCTCTCACTCTCCTTCCCCAACCTCTTGCTCCTCCTCCACCTCCTCTTCCTCCTCCACCTCCTCTTCCTCCTCCACCTCCTTCACCTCCTCCTCCTCCTCCTCCCATCCACTTCTTCCTTCCTCCTTCACTTCCTCCTCCGCCTCTTCTTCCTTTTACTCCCCTTCCTCTCCCTCGCCCTCTCCTCTTCCTCTTCCTCCTCTTCCCCACCCCTCCTCCTCTTCTGCCTCCTCTCCCCCCTCAACTTCCCTCTCCTCCTCCTCCTCCTCCTCTTCTCCATTCTCCAAACTACCAACCTCAAACCTCAAACACTTCCAACTCCCCTCCCCCACCTCTCCCCCCGCCTCTCCCCCCCTACCCTCCCCCTCCCCCGTTCTCTCCCAGGGCCCCGAGGCGTCGCCTGGTTTCCGAGAAGAGAATCGAACGTGAAGCAATGCTGACCGCTGAGCCCCCGGTGCGATCCGTGGGCATGGGGGAGAGGGGGGGGGAGAGGGGGAGGAGAAGAGGGAGACGAGGAGGAGAGGGAGAGAGAGGAGGAGGATAGGGGGAGAGAGGAGGAGGATAGGGGGAGAGAGGAGGAGGATAGGGGGAGAAAGGAGGAGGATAGGGGGAGAGAGGAGGAGGATAGGGGGTGTGGTGGAGAGAGAGAGGGGGACGGGGCAGAGGGGAGGAAAGGGTGAAGGGTGAGGAAAGAGGGGGAGGGGTGAGGAAAGAGGGGAGGCGGAGCAGGGAAGGGGGAGGAGGGGGGAGGAGGGGGAGGGGGGAGGAGGGGGAGGGGAGGAGGGAGAGGAGAGGAGGGGGAGGAGGTGGGGAGGATGGGGAGGAGAGGGGGGAGGAGGGGGAGGAGAGGAGGGGGAGGAGGGGGGGTGGGGTGAGGAGAGAGAGGGGATTGGGTGAGGTAAGAGGGGGGAGGGGAGAGGGGATAGGGTGAGGTAAGAGGGGGAGGGGAGCAGGGAAGGGGGAGAGGGGGAGGGGAGCAGGGAAGGGGGAGAGGGGGAGAGGGGAGGAGAGGGGGTAGGGGAGGAGATGGGGTGGGTGAGGAGAGGGGGAAGGGGTGGGTGAGGAGAGGGGGAGGGGGAGGGAGAGGGGGAGGGGGAGGGAGAGGGGAAGGGAGAGGGGAAGGGTGGTGAGCAGGAGAGAGGGAGAGGGGGAGGGGAAGGGTGATGAGCAGGGGAGGGGGAGGGGAAGGGTGATGAGCAGGGGAGGGGGAGGGGAAGGGTGATGAGCAGGGGAGGGGAGGGGAAGGGTGATGAGCAGGGGAGAGGTGGAGAGGGGAAGGAAAGGGGGAGAGGGGAGCAAGAGAGGAGAGGAGAGAGGAAAGGGGGAGAGGGAGAGGAAAGTGGGAGGGGAGAGAGAAAAGGGGGAGAGGGGAGAGAGAAAAGGGGGAGAGGGGAGAGGGGAGGGGAAAGGGGTGGAGGGGGAGAGGGGAGAAAGGGGGAGGTGGGAAGAAAGGGGACAGAGAAGGGGAGGAAGGAGAGGAGAGAAGGGGAGGAAGGAGAGGAGAGGAGGGGAGAGAAGGAGAGGAGGGGAGAGAAGGAGAGGAGGGGAGAGAAGGAGAGGAGGGGAGAGAAGGAGAGGAGGGGAGAGAAGGAGAGGAGGGGAGAGAAGGAGAGGAGGGGAGAGAAGGAGAGGAGGGGAGAGAAGGAGAGGGAGGGGTTGGAGAGGGAGGGGTTGGAGAGGGAGGGGTTGGATGGGGGTAGGGAGGGGTTGGATGGGGGTAGGGAGCGGTGAGGAAAGGGAGAGGGGGGGAGGAAAGGGGGAGACGGGAGAGGAAAGGGGGAGAGGAAAGGGGGAGAGAGAAGGGGAGGGAGAGGTTGGAGAGGGAGAGGTTGGAGGGGGATAGGGAGCGGGGAGGAAAGGGAGCGGGAAGGAAAGGGAGGGGGGAGGAAAGGGAGGGGGGAGGAAAGGGGGAAAGGGAGGGGGGGAGGAAAGGGGGAGAGGGAGGGGTTGGATGTGGGAAGGGAACGGTGAGGAGAGGGAGAGGGGGGAGGAAAGGGGGAGACGGGAGAGGAAAGGGGGAGAGGAAAGGGGGAGAGAGAAGGGGAGGGAGAGGTTGGAGGGGGATGGGGAGCGGGGGGGAAAGGGAGGGGGGAGGAAAGGGGGAGACGGGGGAGGAAAGGGAGGGTGGGAGGAAAGGGGGAGACGGGAGAGGAAAGGGGGAGAGAGAAGGGGAGGGAGTGGGGGGAGAGAGAAGGGGAGTGGGGGGGAGAGAGAAGGGGAGGGAGTGGGGTGGAGGGGAGGTGGAGGGTGTGGGGTGGAGGGGAGGTAGAGGGAGTGGGGTGGAGGGGAGGTAGAGGAAGTGGGGTGGAGGGGAGGTAGAGGGAGTGGGGTGGAGGGGAGGTAGAGGGAGTGGGGTGGAG
>NW_027467536.1:52500-65000 GCF_046742065.1 Oratosquilla oratoria
GTAATGCACACATTTTGATGAAAAGGATTAATGGAAATTAATCCCAATTATTTCTTTTATATTGTATCAATATTCCATACATTTATTTGTAACAACTGGTCAGTTATCAAAAATTAAAACCTCTCATTAACTTTTGAGACACACTGTACTTCTAAAATCCCTTTCTCCAACACTGACAAACACTTTCTAGAAAGTATAAATCTACCATTTTGATCAGCTATACTTACGCAAAAATATTTCTAGATTTCATAGACGATCCAGTAAGTTAACTAGAAAATTAATTAAAACTTTACTTTCTAATGGTTGAGTAATTTTAGGAGTACGGAACTGAAATTCACAACTTCCCGTTTTCTTCTTACTGTATTCTGCATTACATAGAAAACAGTATCAGGTGTGGTGACTGTCAAAGCATAAATTTCGCCAAGTTTAAATAAACATACACAATTAGTTTATTTGAGTATTTTTTTTCCTTACAACACTTTTTTCATATATCGTTTCCTTATTTTTTCAGAACTTAGGCCAATCTAACGTAACCTCACCTAATCTACCCTAACCTAAGCTAACCTCACATAACCTAAGCTAATCTTACCTAATCTAAGCTAACCCAGCCTAACGTAACCTAAACTAAGCTAACCTAACTTAACCGAATCTAATCTAACCTAACCTAATCTAAGCTTACCTTACCTAGCCTTGCCTAACCTAACCTAAACTCACCTTAACTAGCCTAACCTAACCTCGTCAACCACCTTGGTTATACCTAACGCGCAGCCTCGATGTCGGAAACAAAAAATATATCCGTGTGTATGTGTGTGTGTGTGTGTGTGTGTGTGTTTATATATATATATATATATATATATATTATATATATATATATATATATATATATATATATATAACGTTGGTTATAGCCGCTCTAATTTCTCCTAAAACCAAAATTAAAAATGCCAGGGTTGGTGGTATGTGTTTTCACATATACAGCATATCAGCATGTTAGGCAGGAGTTCCGTAAAAATATATTTTAGTTATGAAATACATGGCTCAGTGCGATTTGCGAGCCGTTTACAGTATACATTACCTGATACGATATTCCCCGCGTCGATGTGTATTTTTTCTTTGTCTGCAGAATGTATCGCCTCACCTCATCTCCCCTTTCCCATTCGTCCAAAAGCATTTTATTAATGACCAACATGTCGAACTGCGTGACTGTAATTGTCTTTGTCTGTTTTTTTGTCTGCATCTTGTAGGGTCAATTCGCTTGTGTTTACGAATCTGTCAAAATTTCACTGGCCTCATTTAGGGCAGTCTTCCCCGTGTCATGAAGCATGTTAATGATGGGAGAAGCTTGTTAACGACTGATTGTTAAATTATACTTTGAGCCAATCAATCAGCCAATTCATCAATTCATCAATCAGCCTTTTCGAGTCCACTACTGAACAAAGGCCTCTTTCATACCATTCCATGACTGTGCCAGCATCTACCACGTCACTCCTGCAAACTTCTCTTTCTCATCTCTCTATCTTATGCCTGGTCTCCCTCTTGCACGCTTCCCGTCTCCCTGCGTCCAGTCAGTAACACACTTGCTCCATTGGTCGTTATTCGTTGGCGCTAACTTACCTCTCCAATTCCACTTCCCCTCTTTTACCAAGGCCTCCACAATAGCATCTTTCACTCCAGCCTGCTCTCTTTCTCTCACCCAACTTGCTCTCTTTTCTCTCTCTAAGCGTAACTCTCACCATTGATCTCTCCAAAATGGTACTCAATTATTTTTTTACCTTCCTCCTCTCCCCTCCCTTCCCCTTCCCTTTCCTTCTATCCTCTTCTCTCTCCTCCTCTTCCCTCATCTTCCTTTCTTCTCTCCCCTCCCGTCCTCTTTCCTCCCCTCATCTCCTGTCTTTTCCCTTCTCCTTCCAACTCCTTCCCTCCACTTCTCTTCCTCCTCCTCCTTTCCTCTTCCCTCCCCATCAATCCTGACACCTGTCCATCACAGGCTCATTCCCTCCGCCTTCCCTCCCTTGTATTTCTTGCATCTTTTCAATCATTCTATATATTCCTTTGTCTCACTCCCAGATCTATCGAGTCCGTTCTCATCTGCTAAAGTTTCAGAGTCCTGAAGAGTCTGGGTGCACGCTAAGGACGCCAACATCGGATGCATCGTATTCCTGTGAAGCTCCGACGCGAGTTTCTTCCAGACTTCTTGGATCTCAAGAAGGCCTTTGACTCGATGCATCGTCGAGTGCTCTGGGGTCTTCTGCGGGTCCGTAGGGTTCCTGCAAGGAGTACTGGCTAGATGTCTGGCTTATACTCTGGAACAGAGTGCTGTGAAGTACCGAGGAGGCGTGTCCATCTTCTTTCTTGTTAATTCAGGAGTGAGGCGAGGGCGTGTCCTCGAGGCAACACTTTCCAACATCTGCATGGACTGGGTATTGGATAGAGCTGTCGATCAATGTCGTTGCGGAGCATCTATTGGCAACACCAAGGCCACTGACCTTGTGTTTCCTGATGATACTGTCCTTCTTGCGGAGTCGTTGGAGGTCTTAGATGCAGACCTCGGAGTCACTGGAACACAGGGAGGCGAGACCGTTTGGTCTCCAGGTCTCCCGGACCAAGACCAAGGTCTGGGAGTCTTGGGGGATTACTGGATGGCACAGTTCAGTCTGTCCGTGCATGTGGCCAGGGCATTGACGTCTTGTAGAACCTTAAGCCCCAAGTCACATCAAGCTTACGACCTGTTTCCGACCACCACCTTCGACGGTGGCACTTTTGTTTCTCTCATGGTTAGCAACATGTGGCTGTTTCATCTTCATCTTCATGACGTGGGAGATTCGTTCCAATTGCATCATTGTCTTGAACTGTTTTGATAAAAAAAAAACAGTGGAACAGCACAAATCAGCCTGGCCGCCGGTGGTCGGAAACAGGTTGTAAGTTTGGTGTGACTGGGCCCTTACGTACTTTGGTAGTATAGTGCATGACAATGGTGGGTCATTTCAGGAAGTACTTCGAAGGATTGGCATTGCCCCATGGTGTTATGGACTCTCTCAACCAGAGTATCAAATGGCGTTGGCCTTATTTATGCAGAAGGACTAAGATTCGAAACTTCAAGTCACTTGTGCCCCCTGTCTTGCTGTTCTGTTGTGAGACATGAGCAATGGATGTTGACTTGAAGAGGCGTCTCGATGTCTTTGGTACTAAGTTGTCGCTGGAATGACTTCGCATCAAACCAGAGACTGTACTGTGAGACTATACTGTGCCACGTTTCCCTGATGTTGATCCTATTCAGCGTTGTCTCCACAAGAGACAACAATCCTCGATGGAGGAGACGAAGAAGGGGACGACGCCCACTGATTCCATGGCTGGAGGGCCAAGTGGATCGAACCTGTCGAGAGTGGTTTGGAGTTGGGATGGGATGGGAGGGGGTCTGCATGGGAGCTTGCTCCTCGGGGGAGAGACCGTGGAGGGGACTGGCGCCAGCGTGCGAGTGAAGCAACGCGACCTCTGGCGTATGACCCCCTTTGGGGCATCAGGAACACTCACAGGGGCATTTCAATGGGGGATAGGGGTTTGGGGGGAGAGCTTGTGGGGGATAGGATTATGAGGGAGATCTTGTGGGGGATATGGGTATGGGGAGAGCTTCTGGGGGGATACGGGGGGAGGAGGTTGTGTGTGGGGAGAAGGAGAGTGGTTATATGTGGGGGAAATGGGTGGTTATATGTGGGGGAAAGGGGGAAAGGGGGTAAGGGGCTATGGGGGTTATGGGGGATGTTTCCTGTTCTCAATCCCCCAATCTTTGACATATGAGAGACTAAAGGTGGTGGCACACTAGGCTAACATGCTACTTAATTTTGCTACTTGGTCTGATTTGCCTAGACTTGGGTTACGATAACGTTCTAGACTAAGATCATCTCAACAATTTTGTGTTCTAAGATTCGTATTCTAGGTTGATTAAATCCTCTTAGTTCAGCTTCTCAGACGCAAGAGTCATTTGAAATTTGGAAAATTGAATAAAAGAAAATAAAAAAAATCAGAACCGATGTTGGTTCTTCTCAAAAGCAAGTACCGAAAGTAAATAGTAAAAGTAAGTTGGAAAAGTAAATAGCAAAAGCAAGTAGCAAAAGCGAGTAGCATGCTAGCGAGAAAAGTCTAGTGTGCTGTCACCTTATAATGTAGGACAAATACCCCCCCCCCAACCACCAATATGAAGAGCGGGGTGGGGGGTTGAGGGGGGTCAAATATCCCCTAATATCCCACCTAGGATGGACACCATTTTGTTGACATATTCATACGCATCTGTCCGGGATAAAGAATCGAACAGGGGACACATTCCCCCTCCTCCCTCCCACCCCTCCCCTTCTCCCCCTATCCCTCTTCCCCTCTCCCACCGTCCCCCTCTTTCCCTCCCACCCCTCCCCCTCTCCATCTCTCCCTCTCCCTCCCCCTCTCCCCCCCACAGGGTGATGCAGATTTAAGTGCAGACTGGTTTTGAAGAGTGAAGGCGAATATGATAGCTTCCGAATCCATTTTGCAAAAGGACATCGCGGATGCAGACCATGGAAAAAGGGAGGAGGAGGGAGGAGGAGGGAGGAGGAGGAGGAGGGAGAGGAGGAGGAGGAGGGAGAGCAGGAGGAGGATAAGGAGGAAGACCAGGAGGAGGAAGGACAGGAGGAGGAAGGGGAGGAGAAGGAAGGAGATGAGGAAGGAGAGCAGGAGGAGGAGGAAGGAGAGGAAGAGAAAAGAGAGGAGGAGGAGAGGAGGAGGAAAAAGAGGAGGAGGAGAAGGGAGAGAAGGAGGGGAGGAAAGGTGAGGAGTAAGGGGGAGGGAAGGAGATGAGGAAGGGGTGAGGAAGGACAGGGCGAGGGGGGAAGGAGGAGAGGAGGAAGGGGAGGAAAGGGGAGGGAGTGGAGCAAGAAGAGAAATGAAGCAGAGGAGGAGGAGGAGGAAGAGGAGGAGGAGGATGTGACGGATATGGAGGAAGATGAGGAGGAAATGAAGGAGGGTAAAAGAGAAGGATGAAGATGAGGAGGAAGAAGTTGAAGAGACGGAAGAGGAGAAGGAAGAGGAACAAAAGGAGTATGAAGAAGAGGAAAAAAACAGGAAGGGGAGAATGACGAGAAAGAAAAGGGGAAGGAAGAGGAGGAGGAGGAGGAGGAGGAGGAGGAAGAAGAGGAGTAGGGTAAGTGGAAGGAGGTAGAGAAGGGGGAGGAAGAGGAGGAGGAAGAGGAGGAGGTGGAAGAGGAGAAGGAAGAAGAGAAGAAAGAGGAGGAGGTGGAAGAGGAGAAGGAAGAGGAGGAAAAGGAGAAAGAGGAGGAGGAAGAGGAAGAGGAGGAAGAGGAAGAAGAGGAGGGGGAAGAGGAGGAAGAGAATGAGGAGGAAGGAAAGGAGGAGGAAGAGGAAGAAAAGGAGGAGGAAGAGGAGGTGGAAGAAGAGAAGAAAGAGGAGGAAAAGGAAGAGGAGGAAGAGGAGGAGGAAGAGGAGGGGGAGGAGGAAGAGGAGGTGGGAGTTGAAGAGGAGACGAAATTGGGGGGAGGGGGTGTGTGGGGTGTGGGGAGAGAAAGGAGAGAAGGTGGGATGTTGGGGGGTGGGGGGTTTGGTGGGGGGGAGGAAGCTATCCACGGGGGGTCTTAGTACACAATAGCGGGTAATCACAAACACACCTTTCATTGTCTCTTTTGCTGATGAGTCTGCACCGCACCATATCCCCCCTTGCCCCCCCTGTCTGCCCCCCTCCCCCCCTATCCGCCCCCAGCACCTTTTTCGCTGAGTTTCATGTATGTGTGATTTTCAGCTTTGGTGTCGAGCTCATAAGAATGAAGGAGACTGCAAGAGACCCTAAGGCCTACACTAGGCAGTTCCATGTCCATGACCACCTGTCATCCCTATCCATAACATTGTCTGACCTTTTCTTAAAACAACCAATTACTGTTTCAGCGCTCACTAACTACGTCACGGTTAACAAGTCTATTCTATTCGTTGACTAGTCTATTGGTAAACCAATTCTTGTCTATTTCTTTCTTAAATATATGTTATATATACGAATATATATCACACATGGTTTAAATTAAGCCCCATTAACCTTTCTAACAGCGGAATTGATCAGGTAAGTTAACGCGAACGAATGATGAGCGATGGAACAAGTGTCTTACTGACTGGACGCCGCGAGATGGGAGGCGTGCAAGAGGGAGACCAGAAAGGAGAGACAAGGTAGAGATAAGTTTGCAGGAGTGACGCGGCAGAGGTTGGCGCAGTTGTTGTGTGAGTCGTGGAATGGGTTGACGGAGGCCTTTGTTCAGCAGTGGACTCGGAATGGTTGAGTGATTGATTGAATGATTTTTGAGTATTCACTTATTTATTTATATTTGGTTTAACATCGTGAACCCCCCCTTTTCAGGAGGCTAGGACGGTGACCCTTACAGAGGACTTTGTAGCGTGGAATTTAACGGCTCCCTTGGTCCAACTCGCTGGCGGATGCGTTCGAACCGCCCTCACATTGACCTCCGCCGCAAGTAGCGACGCTCTAACCCGCTCGGCCAGTGAGCAACATTTTTCCATTTTTCGGAACCTTTCCTTTTTCGGAGGAAATGAAAAAAAGGAGAGAAATGTCTTCCTAGTTCTTGCAGAATTTCTATATGATAGTTTTTTTTTTTTTTTTTGACGTCGTGTAACATGTCTTCTGGTTTCCCCAAATTTTCTTTTCTCCCCGCGCATACATGTCCTTCTTCTTGAAGAAATTTTGAAAAAAGTCAACATAATAAAGGTTTTATTGGATATCCCTACGGATCAGATTATCCTAGCCTTGTTTTCAGACAACCCACCCCTTCCTATCCTCAACACACCCTACATCCTACCCACCCTATCCCCATCCTACTCCAACCCCACACCCTATCCCTATCCTACCTTCCTATTCACATCCTACACCCTATTCTTCCCTAAACCTCAACACCCTACTCCCACCCACACCCTATCCCTACCAGACACCCTACCCCCTACCCCAACCCCACACCTTATCCCCCATCCCCCTCACTAACTCCCCAACTCCCTATTCCCCCTACGCCTCCTTATCACTTCATAAACACTCCGGAAGGGGGCGTGGCTGGACGCGCGCACATAGCATCCCACGGAGTTCCAACTACAGGATGACCCGCCCCGCGTATCAATACTACAACGGCCCCGCCGCTCTCCCCACCAATTAGCGCCCTCGATTTACCCCATTCAGCCAATCACGGCGTCACATCCATCTTGTACACTCATCTTGAGGATGATCCTGATTTGCCCCTACTCAATAGCTCGCTGTCCTTTTCCTGTCTTCTCATTGCTCTCTGCCTGTCCATTCTTTGCCTTTTCTCTGTCCTTGCTGACCTTTTCCTGTTTTCTCTTTCTGTCTCTCCCTGTCCATTCCTTGTCCTCTTCCCGCTTTCTCCCTGTCCATTTCTTCTCCTCTCCCTGTCCAGTTTTTGTCCTCTCCTTGTCCTCTTCTTGTAGCCTCCCCGATCCCTCCCTGTCTTTTCACTGTCATCTTCCTGTCCATTCTTTCTCCTCTCCCTGTCCATTCCTTGTCCCCTTCTTGTTCATTCTTTGTCCTCTTAATGTCCATTCCTTGTCCTCTTATTGTCAATTCCTTGTCCCCTTCTTGTCCATTCTTTGTCCTCTTATTGTCCATTCCTTGTCCTCTTATTTTCCATTCCTTGTCCTCTTATTGTCCATCCCTTGTCCTCTTATTGTCCATTTCTTGTCTTCTCCCTGTCCATTCTTTGTCTTCTCCCTGTCCATTCTTTGTCCTCCTCCTGTCCACTCCTTCCCCTCCCCCAGTCCAGTCCTTGTCTTCTCCCTGTCTCTTCTTGTCACCTCCCCGTTCTCTTCCTGTCTTATCCTTGTCCTCTCCCTGCCCCCTCACTTTCTCTCTGTCTTCTCCCTGTCCTCTTCTTGTTTCCTCCCCGATCTCTCCCTGTCTTTTGCCTTTCCTCTCATTGTCCTCTTTCTGCCCATTCCTTGTTCTCTTCCTGTCCATTCCTTGTCCTCTCCCTGTCCATTCCTTGTCCTTTTCCTGTCCATTCCTTTTCATCTTCCTGTCCAATCCTTGCCCTCTCCCCGTCCATTCTTGGTCATTTCCCTGTCCTCTCCCTGTCCATTCCTTGTCCTCTTCTTGTCATATCCCTGTTTTTATGTTTTCCCCTTATTTTCCCCTTGTCCTCTACTCTCTTCTTGGCCTTCCCCCCCCCACACTTTTTCCCATGACCATTCCCCTGTTAGTATTTAGGGCAAAAGTGACGCTTTCAACCTCAAGTACTAAGCGCCTCATGGCGTAATCTCCCTCACCTCTACCTTCTATAATACGTCGCGGGGTGGGGGGGGGGAGGTCAAGAAACTTCGACAATCGACCTCTAGTGTATTCACAGATCTCGACAATTCCCTGTGTAACGTCTTCCTTTATGAGTTGCTATTGACGCCTAATTGATCTCACCACCAGAGTGGCCACACTGCACGCGTTTCGCTTGGAGGGTAGAGGGTAGCGGTATGCCTAGTGGGTCAGAAGCAAGAACAAACACATGTTATATAATGCGAGTGGCCATACCGGACGCGGGTAGCGGATAAGCTTGGAGGGAGACCCGCTATCCGCTTCCAGTATGGCCACTCTTATTAGATAACACGTGTTTGTTCTTGCCTCGGGCCCGCTAGGCATCCCGCTACCGTCCCAGCGAACCGCGCGCAGTCTAGCCGCATCCTAAAGCAAAGGAATGTATACATGTTTTTTTTGTCTTTTTTTCTACAGGGTGTTCCAAAAGTGTGAACTCACGCATCGAAATACACCATAACGTTCATTTTATTCAGGTCATGTGACTCATGGATACAGGGGGTCTCAAAAATGTACTCACTTTCTAAACGCTGTCGAATGGGTCTTGGTATTATTTGTTTTATTCACGAGAATCAAGAATGCCCTTACCTTATTCAAACAGGAAAATCCAATAACCGAAGAGCCCTCACTACCTAAAGATTATGCGACCAAATTAATTTGCATAAACATAAGACAGATATAAACATTAGCATAAAGTCACCCCCTCACTTATAGCAATATGCGAATCAATCACAAAAAACACGTGATTCACAAAATGTGTAATAAAACCACTTGGAAAATGAAATGAAAGGGTACCGAACGTTTTCGTCTATTTAAGACATTTTCACAGGTACAAAGTAAGGAAGCAGCGACAATATATATACAAATGCGATACGTTTGTATATATACATATATACATATATATATATACATATATACATATATATATATATATATATATATATATATATATATATATATATATATTGTCACTGTTTCCTTACTCTGTACCTTTGAAAATGTCTTAAATAGACGAAAACGTTCGGTCACCTTTCATTTTATTTTCCAAGTGGTTTTATTACACACACACGCACGCACACACACATTATATATATATATATATATATATATATATATATATATATATATATATATATATATATATATATATATATATATATATATCAACATATGTTTTCACCCGTTTTAAATTTTGAAACTATTTTCTTTTCAAACCTTCTGACTCCCCCCTTCCCTTGTATTTGTTTATCATCTTTAATTCTTCATCCATTTAGTATGCATCCATGGCTCTGTGTATATTCTCTCTACCACATTGCACCCTTCCCATTTGTTTTTCCCTATTTTTCTTTGAACTCAATCACAACACTATGTGAAGGGTCACTTTGGTTATTAGCATGTCCTGCCTTATTCATTTCTTCTACATTTACGGACTTGTTACATTGTGTGTGTGTGTGTGTGTGTGTGTGTGTGTGTGTGTGTGTGTGTGTGTGTGTGTGTGTGTGTGTGTGTGTGTTTCACCCCAGTTTTGAACCATGTGTTAGACTTGTGATCGACAGCAATTATTCTTCCGTATGAGGACCTAGAGTTCATGCATGGCCCCATCTATGGGTAATGCTGTGACCTTACAAAAAAAAAAAAAATCTAACACACTCTAAGTAGATTACATTCCTACTTTCTGCAATGTTTTCATACATTTTTTGTTTTTTTGTTCTAGTTAGGAATACAGTTCTAGAATTGACGGACTTTTCTCTATTTTCTCCTTTGTAAATTGGAACCACTTTCGCCATATTTTCTTCCTGAGCCACTTTTCCTTCTTCCTGTGAATACACGGTCAGTCTGGAAAGACGACGAGTGCGGGATGACCACAGAGGTATTTAAGTGGGTAAATGGCTTTAACAAGGGTGATGACTCACAGTAATGGATTTAATTTGTAATAGTTTAGGTTTAAGGAAATAGGCAAGACCTGGTTTACCAACAGAGTGATTAACGAATGGAATAGACTTAGTAACCATGATGTAGTTAGCGCTGAAACAACAATTGGCTGTTTTAAAAGAAGATGAGATAACTTTATGGATAGGAATGGCAGATGGTAAGGGACATGGAACTGCATAGTGTAAACCTTATGGTCTCTGGCAGTCTCCTCCATTCTTATGCCCTTCTTTTGTCCTTATGTATTTTGTTTAATGATTGTTCTTTGTAATATTTCAATATTTGAGGTTTCAGAACTCGAACCCGGGTGCCGGCCACACAAGATTCCTAAATCAATGAAAACAATCTTATCACACGCAAAAGAAAAAAATAAAATAAAATAAAATAAAATAAAATAAAATAGAATAAAATAAAATAAAAATTAAAAAATATCTAATTTTCAATCAAATTGTGGCATTTTGTCCACAGGGCGGTAAAAGTTGATTTTGCCCAGTCCTCATCGGTAAATTTTGGTCTTTCTAAAGAAAAAATTATGAAAAAAAAACCGAGATAATGTTTTGTTTGTCCCTTAGTTTTAAAAATAGTGAACGTGGACAGAACGCCAAACACCCTGCAAAGCCTCTCGTTTTATGTAAAAAAAAAAAGAATAAAAAAAAAAAATAAATAAATAATAATAATAATAATAATAATAATAATAATAATAAATAAATAAATAAATAAAATAAATAAATAGAATAAATAGAAATTAACAAGTAAATGAAAAAATACAAGTAAATAAATAATACATATTTAATATATGAATAAATAAAAACAGGTAAATAAATAAATAAATATGTAAACAAATAAAAAAGAAACAAACAAACAGAAAAATAAACAAATAAATGAAATGAATAGATTAACAATATTGTGCTTATAATAACAGGGATCAACTGGGTCAATTTCAAGTGTCCGGGGAGTTGTGTCATCGCTATCTTCCTAAAAATATTGACGTATCTCCTTACGTCAACCTCTTACGTCATAGCTATGACGTCACCGACCTTCTTACGTCACCGAGGGCCTTCGTTACGTCATAAGTTCGTACATCCACGGCCTTCCTCAACCCCGCACGACCTTCCATCACAGAACCAGTCTTTCCCCAGGCCTTCCTGGGCCTTCCTAGGTCCACAGCTGTCCTTCGTAAGTCTCCTTCCTTCGCTGACGGGCCTTCCTGGGCCTTTCCAGTTTCACTACTGTCCGTAAGTCTCCTTCCTTCGCTGACGGGCCTTCCTTGGTCTTCCTGGGCCCTCCCGGTTCCACAGCTCTCCTTCATAAGTCTTCTTCCTTCGCTGACGGGCCTTCCTTGGCCCTCCCGGTTCCACAGCTGTGCTTCGTAAGTGTCCTTCCTTCGCTGACGGGCCTTCCTTAGCCTTTCAAGGTCCACTGTTGTCCCTCGTACGTCTCCTTCCTTCCTTCCTTGACGGGCCTTCCTGAGCCTTCCTGGGCCTTCCTGGGCCTTCCTGGGCGGGCCGGCTCGCTTAGGCATTCCCGGGGTCTTTGTGCAAAAGGCGGCGGCGGTGACCTCCTCAATCTTGCACCGACACGCGACGAGGGCCGGGAAGGAGGGGAAGGAGGGAAGGAGGGAAGGGGAAGGAGGAGGGAAGGGGAAGGAGGGAAGTAGAAGGAGGGAAGGGGAAGGAGGAGGAATGAGGAATGAGGAGGTAAGAGAAAGGAAGGAGGAAGAAGGAGGAAGGAAGAATGAGAAGGAAGAAGGATGAATGAGGAGGAATAAGGAAAAATTAGGAGGAATGAGTAAAAAAAGGAGGAGGAATGAAGAGAAAGGAGGAGGAATAAGGAGGAAGGAGGAGAAAGGAGGAGAAATGAGGCGAAAGGAGGAAGGAAAGAGGAAAGGAAGAATAAGGAGGAAGGAGGAGAAAGGAGGAGGAAGGAGGCTAAAGGAGGAAGGAAAGAGGAAAGGAAGAATAAGGAGGAACGGGGAAGAAGGAAAGAGGAAGCATGGGGAAGGAGGAGGAGGGGGAAAGGAATAAGAAGCACAAAGGAACACAAAGGAAGGACAAACAACAGCAGCGGGTCTACTGGCCCTAACGAGGCTGTTTGTGTTTACTATACTAAGCTACAGTTAAGAAAACAGGGCAACTAGGTGATAGAAGATGAACTAACACTACTGCTACCACTATTCTGTACAAGTACAATTAAATGCTGGGCTGTCAGATCTTCTATTGTAAGGGAT
>NW_027467536.1:70000-80000 GCF_046742065.1 Oratosquilla oratoria
TTGGCAGTTTGACCTATGTAAAATTGATTACACATTTTGCAAGGAATTTTATAAATGCATCCTTTTTTAACTTCAATACTATTGATGAGCATATGTTTTACTGTACTATATATATATTATTATATATATATATATATATATATATATATATTATAAATAAGTAAAAAATACAGTCCACGTGACTATAAAAAGAACCGAGGAAGTGGGTCTGCCCCACATCTATCATATCTCCGACTTCCTTCCATTTCATTCTTTCCTTCCACTAAATCCCCCTCCCTCCCTCTCCCCCATCTTATCTATCCTGCCCTCTATATTTTTATATATATATATATATATTATATATATATATATATATATATATATATATACATTATATATATATACATTTATATATATATGTATGTGTGTGTGTGTGTGTGTGTGTGTGTGTGTGTGTGTGTGTGTGTGTGTGTGTGTGTGTGTGTGTGTGTGCGTGTGTGTATGCGACAAAACCGTAGGAGAAATTATAACGAAAGGACGGTAAGATCTTTTGTATATTACATCTGAAGACAAAATACAGTTCAAGACATAATATGCGTTATATTTTCTCCTGTGATTTTGTTGCATATATATACGGTATATATATATATATATATATATATATATATATATATATATATATATATATATATATATATACACACACACATACTGCCACCTCCTCTTACATCAAATATGGCTTCATCAGTGTACCTACGTACATATACATACAAAATATACGTTTTGACAGACTAAAGAATATGCACATGAAATAGGGTTATGAATAGATATATTTTTACTTTTATTATGGCTTGGTGAGGGATATGGTGTCGTGCGCTGTTTGTAGCATTATGATTTCATCAGCGAACTTGGCTATAAAACATAGTTTCGGTTTCGTCATCGTCAGGGGTAAATAATGACATGGCCTGGCATCGTTTGGCTTCGCCTGGTTCACGCCCTCTGTCTGTTCGTTCACTTAAGTGCTTTTTACATCGATCCTATTGCTTCTACATAGTTCAAAAGGTCTCCTCTTGAATATTGTCTGGCGCAAGCCAAAGTTTTCCCTCACATTCGGACGCGTTGGTGTGTTTTTGTCTTTGTTCTTGCGTTCGGAACGAAGTGCAATTGACTTCGGTTTAATTTGATAACATGCAGGATGAGTTTTTTTCCACCTTTTGGGTTAGGCAAACCCTTCCTTGGTTGCGCCTTTGGTCTTTAGGCATTTGTGCGTTTTCTTTCCACTTTGTCCCTCACACGCTCCCTGTTTTATGTACGAGCCATGGCGTCCTTTGGTGTAATTCATTTTTTAATATCTTTTATTTTCCATCAATATTTATATGGATGCTCGCTGGCCGAGCGGGTTTTGAGCGTCGCTACTTGCGGCGGAGGTCGAGGTGACGACAGCTCAAACCCTGCCACAAGCGAGTTGGACCAAGGGCATAGTTCATTATTACTACTACTACTACTACTATTATTATTGTTATTGTTGTTATTATTATTATTATTATTGTTGTTATTATTATTGATTATTATCATTATTATTATTATTTTCATTATTATCAATCATCATCATAATTACTATTATTGATTCCAGGAAATGGTGCATTAGCGCCAGGAATAGAGCTAACAGAGCATTAGGTTTCATTGCTAAGACGGTTACGAATAAAGTGCAGAGGTAATTATCAAACTCTAGCGTTAGTTAGACCCATCCTTGACTATGCGGTACATTTTTGGTCTCCGTCCTGTAGAATGGATATCAATTCAGTAGAATCAGTACACAGGAGAATGACCAAAATTGGCTCAGAAATTTACCTTACGAGAACTGGCTCAGGTACCTTAGCTTACACTCTCTGGAAAGACGCAGAGTGCGGGGTGGCCTTATAGAGGTGTTCAAGTGAATCAAGGGCTTTAACAAGGGGGATGCAGACAAGGTCATAATATTAAGACAACAGTAACGGATCTAAATTGGACAAATTTAGATTTAGTAAGGAAATAGATAAGAACTGGTTTACCAATGGAGTGGTCAACGAATGGAATAGACTTAGTAACCGTGATGTAGTTAGTGAGCGCTGAAACTACCGGTTGATTTAAGAAAAGGTTAGACAACTTTATGGATGGGGATGACGGTTGGTAATGGACAAAGGAACTACCTGGTGTAGGCCTTAGGGTCTCTTGCAGTCTCCTTCATTCTTATGTTCTATCAGTATCTGTGAGGAAGGTGCACATACAGTACATATACAGTATACTGTAACTCGTACAGGTTTTCTACCTTCAAGAAAGAATGTACAGTATAATCTGTAGACTGACTTGTATACTGGACCAAACAAGTTGTATAATGTATTATGTTGTATATTATAATCTGGTCAATAAACTAAACAAAGCACACACATATACACACTAATATATACATCTCTAAACTGAGTATCGGGTTTCAGTTAAACCCCTTATTCTAAATCACTTTTATAACTCCGTTAAGAATTATTTCTAGACTAGAAAATTGGGAGACATGATTTATCTAGGGCAGGTGTGGGCAACGTTTTTAAGTGTGGGTGCCAACAAAACCAGCCAAATCTTTGATACAACATTTTCTCGCTTGCCAACAGAGTAAAATGATAGAACTATACTCCCCACTTCACGCCCTAAGGTCCCAATCCGCCGCCCAGAGCTGGATTTGGTTACCAATGGTCATACAAAAGAAGTTTGGAATCGATTAGTTTTTGTTCTAAAGTGAGCTCTGGGTTTCGCGTACCTGAAAAATAATTATTGTGCAAATTATGGCACGCGTGCCAAGGGTTGCCCAGCTAGACGATTTTTTTTTTTAATAATTCGGTAAGTAGCTCGTTACACTTAAAATGTCTATAATAATTCATACCTATATTTCAGAATAAAAAAATACACTTAAAATGTCTATAATATCTCATACCTATATTTCAGAATAAAAAAATACATTGCTCTCAATCTAACACTTTGACTAAAAGTATAGCTAATGCCCATCCAGTATGTCTATTTCGTTTATTTATTTTCTTTACATAAGAACATAAGAATGAAGGATTCTGCAAAAGACCATAAGGCCTACAGTAGGCAGTTCCATGTCCCTTACCACCTATCATCCCCATCCATAAAATTATCTAACCTTCCCTAAAGACAACCGATAGTTTCAGCTCTCATTATATGGTTAGTTGGTCTATCCCATTCGTTTACCACTTTACTGGTAAACCAGTTCTTACCTATTTCCTTCTTAAATCTTAATTTGTCCAATTTAAATATGATGACCTTGTCTGCATCACCCTTGTTAAAGCTCTCAACTTACTGGAATACCTCTATTAGATCATCCCGCACTCTACGTCTTTCTAGAGTAAGTTAAGGTGCCTCAGCGTCCAATCCAAATATGATGACCTTGCCTGCATCACTCTTGTTAAAGCCCTTGACTCATTGGAATACCTCTATTAGATCATCCCGCACTCTACGTCTTTCTAGAGTAAGTTAAGGTGCCTCAGCCTGTCTTCGTATGCTCAATTTCTAAGCCCTTCCGAGCTTTAAATGTTGGAATAACGAACTATTCTCTTGGATGGCCTTTACACTATATTCATGCTAACTAATTATAGTCTCTATGTTCTCATCAGTTTGTTCTATTTATGTTTCTATGCAAAGAACTAAATTGTCAAAACAGCCAATCAATGGATATCTGTCCCCTCCTTTCATACGAATTATCCTGAAGATACAAAATTTCTGAAGAAATTTCATATGAAAATAAGTTTAAGATCATAAAAATACAATAATGGTGGTGACTGCAAGAGACCCTAAGACCTACATTAGACAGTTCCATGTCCCTTGCCACCGGTCACCCCCATCCATAAAGTTATCTCCTCTTCTCTTAAAACAACCAATGGTTTCAGCGCTCACTTTATTGTTATTAAGATTTATTTTCTTGGAGATACAAACATTCTGAAGGAATTAGATGTGATAAATAAATAGATAAATAAACAAATAAATAAATAAATAAATATGATGAAACTATAAACCTAACCCTCATTCAAGGTCGTCCACCAAACATAACGTTTCTGATAAGGCACGTAACAAGTTAAATTTAAAACAAACTACTGAATATATAAAAACTAGGATTTATAGGGACTAACATAGTGTTAAGGTGTTATCACACTGGGCTATTTTTCCTCCGACTGTTGGAGCAGATGTGTAGCCTGCAACTTTCGGGAAAGAATCTGATAAGCTGGAGGTAAAGGATTTCCTCCAGCATATCAAATGACATTCTGTCAATTGCTGAGAAAACAAAATGGATTGCCATAGGGGTTTTACAGAGTAAAAACTTCTGAAGGTGGGCGGTACCGCCGATTAATTGGAGGTTGGAGGAAATATAGCCCACAGTGATCACTCCTTTAAAGATTGCCCAAGAGAACCACGACTTGTTTAAAAACAGTAATTGAAATTGTTAGCCAAATCAAATGTTTGATTGAAACTTAACTGAATCATAGTTTGACCTCAGGCAAGTAATGTAAACACGAATTATGGACATTTGTAATATGGCAAATTGCTGACCATATTCTTTATCAAGAAGTTTCAGATACATTGATCTATTTGAGGTCAGGTCAGGTCAAGCAAGGGGAGATAAGGTCAGGTCACCCCCCCCCCCATGATCACTTTCCTATTCATATTCCCTTTTGGTTGCCCGTGTATCTTTCATTTTCGTGCGCACACACACACACACACACACACACACACACACACACACACACACACACACACACACACACACACACACACTATATATATATATATATATATATATATATATATATATATATATACATATCATATATTATAAGTTCAACATCCTTATCTTTGTTACTCTCTCTTTAAGTTCTAAATTTCTGTGGTGATTTTGCATACACCTTTTCAGAGTGATATAGCCTGTGCGATAATACATACAAATAAACTATGCAATGACTTTGCATACACCACTACTTCATGATCATATACATACTTGTTTGCTTATGGCAGTCCGTCGGTGATCGATGACGACAGTGCTCCGGTGAATTGTGATGAGATTTAGTGAAGATGGGTGGTGACATACATACATACATAAACACACGCACACGCACGTACACACACACACGGACGTACACACACACACACACACACACACACGAGGGATATATTAAAACACAGATAACCAATATGAGAGGACGGTGACACGTGAGACCATACTCTACCGCAATCGAAGCACCTGATTGGCTGACTCATCGTCTTGTCGTGCTCCTATTGGTTACCTAATTCTATACTTTATCCTCTCATATAGACATGTGTAGTTCAACGTTAATAGGTCACTACAGGACCGGCCTATCCCCTGGGGGACGTCACAGCCTCTGTACCTCCCCACTGTGGCTTCATCTGGCTTGGTAAGGCTGTATGAACGGTGAGAAGTGTTGCATGTGAAGTGTTTTGGTATGTTGGAATGACTGGTTGTGAATAAGTCTGAAATACGTGTAATCAGGTCGATCATACTGATTAGGTGCTAACACACACACTAACACACACACACACACACACACACACATATATATATATATATATATATATATATATATGTGTGTGTGTGTGTGTGTGTGTGTGTGTGTGTGTGTGTGTGTGTGTGTGTGTGTGTGTGTGTGTGTGTGTGTGTGTGTGTGTGTGTGTGTGTGTGTGTGTGTGTGTGTGTGTATCTGAAGGGAATTGCTAGTATCAGCGACGTCAAACAAATAATCTTTCCGGCCGTCGCCCCGGGAATCGAACCGAGACCCAACTTGATGCTTGGCATCAAGCTGGGTCTCGGTTAGATATATATATATATATATATATATATATATATATATATATATATATATATATATATATATATATATATATATATATATATGTATATATGTACGTACATAGGTGTGTGTATACACATATGTATGTACGTACATATACATATGCATTTATATGATGAATACACACATACATACACAATCAAATATATATACACACATGCATAGAATATACCATGGGGCATTTCTGACCAGGCAAGCCATGCACACATACCTCACCTAGACATACATGTGTGTGTGTGTGTGTGTGTGTGTGTGTGTGTGTGTGTGTGTGTGTGTTTTGATGTATACACATATATATAAACACACAGACATACACACACACACACAGTTGTTTCTATATTGTTAATAACTCCAAACATCTCACTTGCCCCGAGACGCCGAAAGTTTGGCTGCCCAGCATGTGTGGTCAAATCCCCAAAGGACATCATTTATGAAGTCCCTGAAACCTGGGGGGGAGGGGGAGGGGGAGAGGGGGGAGAGGGGGAGGGAATAATCCCAAAGCCCAGAACTCGGATCTATCTGAGTTCGAACCCTGAATACTCGAACGCTCGTCATATGAAGATAACAGGGCAGGACTCGTAGTAACGGATTTAAATTTGGACAAATTTAGGTTTAGGAAGGAAATAGGCAAGAACTGGTTTACCTAATTGGGTAGTTAATGGATGGAATGGACTTAGTAACCATGTAGTGAGCGCTGAAACAATAATTGGTCGTTTTAAGAAAAGGTTAGATAACTTTAGGTTTAAGAAGGAAATAGGCAAGAATTGGTTTACTAAAAGAGTGGTTAATGAATGGTATAGGGGCATGGAACTCCCTAGTGTAGGCATTATGGTCTCTTGCAATCTCCTCCATTCCTATGTTCTTCTGTTCTTATCTTTATGGGTAGGGATGACAGGTGGTTAGGGGCATGGAACTGCCTAGTGTAGGCCTTAAGGTCTCTTGCTGCCTCTTATGTTCTTGTGGTCTTCTGTTCTTGATTCAATGAAGACTTGGGCCAGTTCGATAGGAGGTCGAGGAGTTCGAGGTGGACCTCGGGGAGTTTGGAGGACGATCCTTGCCTGGAACAGGACAAGGAAGACCCTGCCAGGCAAAGGAAGGGGGGCAGGGGGGGGGGCAGCGGGGGCGACGCATAATAAACAAAGTCATTTTGGAAACCGATATAACTGAAATATTATTTGATACTGATGAAGATGTACTGATGACATCATGATGAATATGATAAGGAAGAAGAAGACGAGGACGAGATGGAGGAGGAGGACGAGGAGGAGGAGGACGAGGAGGAGGAAAAGGACGAGGAAGACGAGGAGGAGGAAGGTGAGGAGGAGGACGAGGAGGGGAGGAGGAGGACGAGGAGGAGGACGAAGAGGATGAGGCGGAAGAGGAGGAGGAGGAAGAGGAGGAGGAAGAAGAGGAGAAGGACGAGGAGGAGGAGGAGTAGGAGGACGAGGAGGAGGACGAGGAGGAGGACGAGGAGGAGGACGAGGAGGGGAGGAGGAGGACGAGGAGGAGGACGAAGAGGAGTAAAAGGACGAGAAAGACGAGGACGAGGAGAAGGAGGTCAACACTGACACGTACCTCCTCCCTTCTTTGCTCGACAGACATAGAAAATAGAGAAGACAGGGAGAAATCCCTTTGGGCTGCGTCAAAATATAATCAAAACACAGCCATTCTCAGCTCACCCTTATCCCCTACCCTCTCACTTTCTTGCTCGACAGACATTCCCCTCCCGCTCAAAGCCCCTTCCATCCCATCCATCCATCTCCTCCTCGGTGAAACTATAATAATGATACTGGGATTTTTGTTTCTATATAACACAGGTTTACTATATACCAAGAGCTTTTTCCCCCTTATAAGGGAGGTAGCCAAGTCAGAGGCATGAACCTACTCGCATCCATTCCACTCCCGTCCACCGCCCTGCCCCCCTTCTCATCTTAGCTCCTCGTGGATGACGGGTCATCCCTGTATCCCGCCCACTGCACTGGGTCAAACGCAATGCAGCAAGGAACAGTACATTTTCTCAACGGAGCTGTAAAAGTAGATTTTGCCCATTCGTCATTGGTTATTTACAGTTTTTCTAAAGACGAGATGACGAATCGTTTCTGTTCGAATTTTTAAGATTTATTTAGGTAAACACCTAAGCAACATATTGTAATGGCTGCCTTTATCTTATTTATTTTTCATTTATCATTATTTATTATCATTTATCTGTTTTTATAGTAGATTATTATCTATCTGATTTATTAGTTATTATTTATTCATATACTATATTTATTTATTTTTACTTATTTACTTATTCATTTGCATCCGACCTAGTTATGGACCAAAAGGTCTCCTGTCGGCATGATTAACAACATACACTTATTGCTGCCGTCAGGTGATTTTATTCAAGGGATCAGGACATTGTGTATTAAGACATTCTTTTATTATTCAACATTTCGTCCCCCCCTAACCGCCCTACGAAGTGGCTAGGCATGCTATCCTCTCTCTAATTTCGGGGATAGTTTAAGACCTTAAAGGCTCATACCCTTCTTGCCATTCCGCGTTGATCCTCCATCAGGATTCGAACCACTCTAAAAAATGTAAACTTGTGTTCTTTAAGGCAAGGTCATCATATCAAGATATCAGGGCAGGACACACAGTAATGGGTTTAAATTGGGCAAATTTAGGTTTATGAGGGAATTAGGCAAGAACTAGTTTATCCACAGAGTGGTAAAATTTAACGAATGGAATAGGCTTAGTAACCGCGATGTAGTTAGTGAGCGCTGAAACTATCAGTTGTTTTAAAATAAGTTTAGATAACATCATGGATAAAGATGACAGGCGGTAATGGACATGGAACTGCCTAGTGTAGGCCTTATGGTCTCTTGCAGCCTCCTCCATTCTTATGTTCTTATGTAAGGAAATAGGGAAGAACTGGTTTACCAACAGTCAACGAATTGAATAGAAAGAGGTGGAGGAGGAGGAGGAGGAGGAGGAGCAGAAGCAGGAACAGGAGGAGGAGGAGGAAAAGGAAGAGGGGAGGAGGGGTAGGAGGAAGAGGATAAAGAAGAGGAAGAGAAGGAGGAGGAGGAGGTGGTGGAAGAGGATAAAGAGAAGAAAGAGGAGGAAGATAAGGAGGAGGAAGAGAAGAAGGAGGAGGAGAAAGAAGAGGAGAAGGAAGAGGAGGAGGGGAGAGGAGGAAGGGCAGAAGGGGGAGGAGGAAGAAGGAGAAGAAAGAGGAGGAGGAGGAGGAGGAGGAAAAGGAGGAGGAGGAGGAGGAGGAGGAGGAGGAGGAAAAGGAGGAGGAGGAGGAGGAGGAAGAAGAGGGTGCGGAAAACAGT
This sequence comes from Oratosquilla oratoria, assembly GCF_046742065.1. Classification (NCBI taxonomy): domain Eukaryota; kingdom Metazoa; phylum Arthropoda; class Malacostraca; order Stomatopoda; family Squillidae; genus Oratosquilla; species Oratosquilla oratoria. The sequence goes on from NW_027467536.1 coordinate 79,206, forward strand.
AACAATGATTTAAGAAAAATATATCTGTATATCTACTAACATTACAACTCATTCTTACTATCCTTGCTCGCAACAATAATTATAACGTTCATAGCAGCATCTGACAAAGAATAAAAAATGTAGTCGGACGAGGAACTAAACAAATTTAAAAGAAAACATTTACTTGACAACAGACACGTTCTGCTGGACATTTTCTTTTGCATTTTTCTTTTTCTTTTTTTATTTTCTTGTTTTTCTTAGATTTTTGTTTTTCTCCTGAATTGAGTTCGCAGCAGCTTGTACAACTATTTCTAACAGTGACAACTGCCACGTTTCCCGGAAGAAACTCGGGAAATTTCTGTGTACCTAGCCAAGTCTCGGTTTTCGTCGCTGCTAGCCTCGGTTTGCATCGCTGCGAGCCTCGGTTTGCGTCGCATCTAGTTTCGGTTTGCGTCGCAGCCAGCCTCGGTTTGCGTCGCAGCTAGTCTCGGTTTGTGTCGCAGCTAGTCTCGGTTTGCGTCGCTGCAAGTCTACGTTTGCATCGCAGCTGGCCTCGGTTTGCGTCGCAGCTAGTCTCGGTTTTCGTTGCTACTAGCGTCGGTTTGCGTCGCATCTAGTCTCGGTTTGTGTCGCAGCTAGTTTCAGTTTGCGTCGCTGCAAGCCTCGATCTGTCTCTCCTCCATTCTTATGTTCTGTATCTCCTTAGGAAATACAGATGATGATGACGTAGGCAGTTTTAGGTCCTTGTATAAGATGCTCACCCAGTTGCATTAATATTGACCATAGTTCCATTTTCGCTGTTGAGGCTATTCTTCA
>NW_027467536.1:87500-100000 GCF_046742065.1 Oratosquilla oratoria
ACCAAATCCTCATGAATAAGTGAGAAAGACCTTTTGCATACAGTAGATGACAAGGCTATTGTCTAATCCTCACTCAATATTATTTTTCATCAAATTTTATTTTATTATTATCATTGTTGGTGGTACCATTGTTATATTGTGATAAATCTATTGTTATTTAATTGATTTAGTTATCTATTTATTTCTATTTAATTCATTTAGTTATCTCTTTATTCTATTAATATTTTTAATATATATATATATCAAGTCCTCAACGATACATTTTTTGTTTCTAAATGTTTTTTGTTTTTTTTATAAATATCATTCTATTACTATCGTTGGTGCTACCATTATTACAGTTTTACTTTAATTTATCTAGTTATCTATTTATTTTTATTTAATTAATTTAGCTATATATTTATTTTATCAATATATGACAAATTATTTTTTCAATATTATTTTTCCTCAATTTCATTCTATTATTGCTGTTGGTGTTACGATTATTATTTATTGACCTTTTCATTTTACATTGTTATTGTATCATGTTCTCCCCCAGTTATACACCTTTTGTCTTATTTCTCGTTTATTTATCATCAATTTAATCCTATTGTTGTTGCTGGTTGTACTATTAACACTTATCTATTTATCTATATATTCTTATCTAATTTATCTTATTTTCTAATTATTTCTATTTAATTGAAATAATATTTATTTTGATCTAATTCAACTATTCATTTCTATTTAATTGATCTATTCTATTTTATCAATCTTCTTAATACAAGTATATCAACTGTTTCTTCAGATGACATCTTCCAGATATCAATTGACAATAGAATCAGTACAGAGGACCAATGTGATACTAGGGCTTAGAAGCACAGGCTTAGGCACCTTAACTTATGCATACATACATGCATACACACAATACATGCATACATACACATACAACCTTTTGAAAGACGAAGAGTGTGGGGTGACCTCATAGAGGTCTTCAAATGGGTCAAGGGCTTTAACAAGGATGATGCAGGCAAGGTCATCATATTAAGAGAGCAGGGCAGGACTTGTGGCAATAGGTTTAAATTGGACAAATTTGGGTTTAAGAAGGAAATAGGCAAGAACTGGTTTACCAATAAGGTGGTTAACGAATGGAATAGACTTAGTAACCGTGATATAGTTAGCGAGCGCTGAAACTGTATATACTGTAGTTGCTTGTTTTAAGAGTAGAGTAAATAACTTTATGGATAGGGATGACAGGTGGTAAGGGACATGGAACTGCCTAGTGTAGGCCTTACGGTCTCTTACGGTCTTCTTATATCCCTGAGTGTATACTCACATCACAAAATGGCGGACAGATGCCACCTCCTCCTCCTCCACGCCTCCAACCACCCCCTCCGGCTTGGCACCCAAACCGGCCTGAGAGAGATTGACAGCCTCTTGGGGCACCACGCTGCCGGCGCCAATATTCCCACGATTGGCGCCGACACACGGACATTTCGGCGCCAACCCCTCCCCGCCCCCCTGTGGTCGGCGTCCCTGGGCAGGGATCGAACCCTTGTTGCGTCGTCTCACCCTTTAACATCCTCTTCATTGATTCATGAACCTCTGTACCTGGGATGTACCTTTCACTGGCCCTCTGGGAGTTGACTGCCCGACACTATCCACCACTAACCAAGCCAACCTAACGTGTCTGGATGCGCTCGACAGAGTCCATCTAGGTGGTTATCAAACATGAATATAACAAATATAAACTAAATATATACAGATACACAAATATACATACACACATATACACACAATACGTTTATTTATATATATGTATATATATATATATATATATATATATATGAAAAAGGAATATAACTAAATATCTACATATACACAAATATACATATACACACACAATACGCTTATATATATACATACACTATATACATGGATATCAAACAAGAATACGTATAACTAAATATCTACATATACACAAATATACATATACACAATCAATACACATATACACACATAATATACATATATGGGTATCAAACATGAAAATAAGAAATATAGACTAAATATACACATATACACACATACACACAAATATACAAATACACATATACACACAATTTATGTATATGGTTATCAAACATGAATATAACAAATACAGACTAAATATATACATATACACACACAAATATACATACACGCATATACACACACAATATACGTACATGGTTACCAAACATGAATATAACAAATATAAATTAAGTATATACACACAATATATATACATATACATTCACAATATGCATATACATACTGTATATGGTTATCAAACATGATTATAACAAATCTAAAGTATACACATATACACACCCAATACACATATATACATATACAAACACAATATCATATTATATATACATATATATATATATATATACAGATACATACATATATATATATATATATATATATATATATATATATATATATATACACACATACACACACGAGGGGGCTTCAAAAAGTTCGTGGAAAAAGGACAGTATGAAAAAATTGCTTCACTTATGATGTTTATTTTTTAACATGGGTTCCATTAAGGTCAATACACTTCTACAAACGTTCATACCAGCCTTTAAGTCTGTCTGAGTAGAACTGAGGATCATTTGATCCGAACCATGTCAGAGCAGGTCTTTTTACATCTTCAACTGATGGAAAATTGGTCCCTTTTCCATTATTTTTCTAAGTTTGGAAACAAAAAGAAGTCGAATGGGGCTAAATCGGGGCTGTAAGGGGGATGTCGGATGATTTCCCATCGAAATTCACGTAGCACAGCTCTTGTCTGCCGAGCACCGTGAGCGTGTGCATTGTCGTGGTGAAGAGGACGCGTTGATGCAGGTTTCCAGGGCGTTTTTCAGAGACTTTTTCTTTGACAGTTGTCTCAAAAAGGCATTCAAAATAAGTAGATGTAATTGTTTTCTTGTTATCGAGGAAGTCAGCCAGTAAAATCTCTTCTACATCCCAGAAGACAGTGCCCATGACCTTTCCTCTTGAACGCTTAGATTTTGCTTCGACTGGTCCACTTCCACTCGGGGGCAGCCATTGCTCTGATTGAATATTGTCCTCAGGATCGTATTGGTAAAGCCATGTCTCATTCCTTGCCACAGTTCTCTGCAGAAAAGCTTCAGTCTTCATCCCACTTGATCAAAATTTCCATTGAAAGATCTGCCCTTGTTTGTTGCTGACCTGGGCTCAAAAACCTCGGGACCCATCGAGCGAAAAGCTTGCTTAGCTCCAAACTCTCTTACCAGAATTCTGTGTGCAGAACCCACGGAGATGTTGAGTGTGTCTGCTACTGATTCAGTGGTTACAGATCTCTTCTTTTCAATCATGTCGCGGACAGCATCAATGTTTTTCTCACAAACAGACGTTGACGGCCTGCCACTGCGGTGCTCATCTTCAATTTCGTTTCTTCCACTTCTCAACCGACTTATCCATTTGTATGTTGTCGATTTCTTTGGGGGCATTGTCACTATAAACTTGTTTCTGAGCGTCAATAATTTGCCTATTCTCCTAACCGACTTTCACTATGAATTTAATGTTTGTCCTGGCCTCGATTTTGGTGGATTCCATGTTGCTTAAATGGTGTCCAATTTCCAACTGGCGGCGATGCATCATTACCTGCATTTATGGGTTCATGTTTGAATTTGTTATAACACGTTGGTACAAGAATGTCCAGGTGCGATAAAATCAAATTCCTTCCACATAATTTTTAGTTATGGATTTTTTCCACGAACTTTTTTAAGCTACATATATGCATAAATACACACAATATACACACGTACTTGCATAAACATACGACATACATACATAAACAGACACATGCATATTCCACAAACAAATACACGCCATTACACAATGCATAAGTGGATATACACACGCACACATACATAACATCAGAGTGTGTGGGCCTGATATTGATATGTGTACGTAACTAGCCATACAACATAGGCTCACATGTATGTAATTACATACACATACACACACACACACACACACACACACACACACACACACACACACACACACACACACACACTGTGGCGAGCGACACGCCATACACGACAGGATTTGTTAACGCTACTATCAATTAGATATTTTTAAGTGGGTAAAGAAGAAAAAAATAATCAGGAGACTTTTTGGTCCATAATTATGTCGGATGCGAGAGCAGTACCACTATACCACCGAGCCATATGTGTGTGTGTGTGTGTGTGTGTGTGTGTGTGTGTGTGTGTGTAAGTGTGTGTAATTATAACAGTCATAATGGCGTCATTATGTCCGCTTGTTCAACACTATGACCACCCTTGTTCTTTTGAACATAATGAACACGGCCTAGTTCAGCCTCGTTGAACAAAACATAAACAATGAACAGTCCCCCGCCCTTGCATGCGGGTCCCCAGCTGTTCAACATGTTCACGAGAACAACAAGAACAACGAATGATTATAATGGTCTGGGAATCTGTTCAGCATCTTCAAGATAACAAGAAGAACATCGAGTGGGCTTGCCTGGAAGTTGTCAAATTTTATGAATTTATCTATAAAATTATTATCTTTATTTATTCATTCATTCATTTACCTATTTATTTTTAGGTATGAGCCACATTTGGATCCACTTTATTAATTTTATTCTGGCCTTTTTTTTTTTTTTTTTTTTGTCTATTTTATCTTGAGATGAGATTGTGGTTGACAAACAAGACCTTCACTGTTTCAGTCGATCTTACAAGATGGGATGACCTATCATCCACGAGGAGCTAAGATGGGAGAGGGGAGAATGGGTGGAGGAGAGGAGCGGAATAGGTGGGAGTAGGTACGTGCCTCTGACTTGGCTACCCCCTGTAACCATAATCTCACAGTTTACAACCCAATGGAAAACTACACAGCAACACACATACGAACATACATACACACCACCAACCTTTTACCCATATCCAATATACTATGTAACCTAGATTAATAACCATAATATATTTATGAGCAGAAATAACTAATCATTCTAACCATTGTAAAATAAAATAGTATCCAAGACTTGTATCACTGTATTAAATGTAGTAATATTAGATACCGTACACCATTCATTATTGCTGATGCAGGAACTTTGCAGATGTACTCCATCCGACAGAGGCGAGAGCTGTCAGTCTTTGAGGTGGTATGAAAGCAGACAAAGAAGGTCTGCCAGTGTAATCTTTTTCGTAATAGACTTCTTAGAAAGGTCTAGAGATTTTGATTTAACCACCAAGAAAGGCTAGAACATTTACACCCCCCTTGTAAGGGGGAAAAAGCTCTCGGTATATATATGTGTATATTTATATATATATATATATATATATATATATATATACATAGATATATATATATATATATATATATATATATATATATATATATATATACATATATATATATACATATATATATATACATATATATATATACATATATATATATATATATATATATATATATATATATATATATATATATAAGTATCCGACGTAATTATGGACCAAAAGGTCACCTGTCGGCATGCTCTTACTTTGTATTCCTGTGTATATATGTCGTGGAACATGACCCTCTCCCAGTTACACCATGGATTATATGTATTTTTGTCTTTAAATGATGTACCCATCATATCCCTGAAGACGATTCCTGGACTGAAATCTAAACATGGGGAATAATAAACCCTTACAAATGAGTTTGGTGTTAACATCCTCTCCTCATATATACATATACATATATATATATATATATATATATATATATATATATATATACATATACATATATATATACATATATATATATACATAAGTATACATATGTATATATATATATACATACATATGTATACATATATACAAATATATACATACATATGTATACATATATACATATATATATATATATATACATACATATGTATACATATATACATATATATATATATATACATATACATATATATATTTATATACAGTATATATTTATATATATATACATACACATATATATGTATAATATATACATATATTATATATACATATATATATATATATATATATATATACACATACATGTACATATCTTATTGTATGTTTTCTCTTTAAATGCATATTTATGTGAGATATATATATAATAAAGATGCTCGCAGGCCAAGCGGGTTAGAGCGTCTCTACTTGCGGCGGAGGTCGAGGTGACAGCAGTTCGAACCTAGCCGCCAGCGAGTTGGACCAGGGGCATGGTTCATTCCCATGTAAGGGGTACCGTCCTAGCCTCCTGATAAGGAGCGAACTCGAGACGTTAAAGAGGAACTCACAAGGTCAAAATTTTCTATAAGCTGGGTTGGAAGCATTTAATAGTAATAAATAATAATGATAATGATAGCAATGATAATAATGATAATGATAATAACAACAATAATAATATTAATAATAATAATAATTACAATGATAACAATAATAATAATAATAATAATAATAATAATAAAAATAAATTCAATGACTATTTTCTTTTTCTTTTTTCAATTCAGCCCTCATCACGCGGTCTTACAATAAAAGTGATTTCCCAGTGAAACTATTTTTAAATTTCGCACCGTCTAAATCTTGGCTGATGACGTCATTCCTAGAACGACATTCGGGCCGCGTTGTTAATTTTCTTTTTCTTGGAGCTTCGTGATAAAATACAATATAATATATTATATATATATATTATATATATATTATATATATATATATATTATATATATATATGTATATATATATATTCTACATGTGGTATTGTCTGGTTTGGGCAAATAATACATATGAACAAAACAACTGAAAGCCACGGAGTTTTACCGTCAATTTTTACCATAAACTTTTACCGTCAACTTCTTTAAACAGAATTATCAATCATTATCATCAGTGTATATAGAATCTAAAAATACGTACATATACATGCACATACACACATACACACACAAACACACACACACGCATATATATATACACATACAGTAAACATACACACACACACATATATACACAGACACACACGCATAAATATATATAAAAGATTACAAAGATGGAGCATGTCAACAGGAGACCTTTTGGCCCATAACTAGGTCCAATTAAAAAAAAATTATGATAATGTCGATGAATAAATAAAGATATTATAAATAATAATGAATAGAATAAATAAATAGGTAAATTTAATTAAGAAACAAGAAGGTAAATAATAAATAAAAAACAAATGGACGGATAAATGATAATAAATAATAATCAAATAAATTACAATAAACAGACAATAACAAACAAATAAATGAATAATATAAATGGCAGGCACTATAGCATCTTGCTTAGGTGTTTATCTAAACGAATCTTAAAGCTTCGAATTCTGCAGGAAGTTTATTCCATTCACTATCTACAAGGTTGACGAAGTTGTTTCTACCCACTTCAAAATTAAATATATTTCCTGACAGTTTGAGACCATTATTTCTTGTCGGATTCGCATTCAGTGTGAAAATTTTGTCACTTTTGATGTTGTCAGTTCCCTTTAGAATCTTTAAGACCTGTATCAAGTCACCTCTGCGTCTACGCTTTTTTTTTTTGTTTTTTTCTTAAGGAAAAATAGATTCATATGTTTAAGTCGATTTTTCTATGATTTCTTTTCGATATTTGGAATCAGTTTTGTGTCTCGCCATTGTATTTTTTCCAATCTGTCAATCTCTAATGGGATTCGGTGATCATAAGGAAGCAGCATATTCCAAATGTGGACGAACTAACGATTTATGTAGCTTGTTAATGAGAGATGGACTTTTGAAGTCAAAATATTGCGCAATCAGCCCTAGAATCTTATTTGCTTTCTCAGAGGCTGAAATACACTGCTTAGATGATTTGAGATTGTTACTGATAATTACGCCGAGATCTTTTTCACTATCCACTTTGTTAACGAGTTTCCAAATAATTTGTAATCGTTCTTACTGTTATTTTTACCTGTGTGCATTACCTTGCATTTCCTTGTGTTAAATTTCATTAACCATTTTTCACACTATTGCTGTGGTTTATCTAAATTTTCTTTAATATCTAATTGGTTTCAGTGATCATTTGCCATTCCGCACAGTTTTGTATCATCAGCAAATTTGGAGACAATAGATTTTAGTCCGTGGTCTATATCATTTATATATACTATGAATAGAAGTGGTCCAAGAACAGAACCCTGAGGAACTCCACTCGTAACATTTTTCCATCTAGAAGTTTTGCCATTTAGAACTCTGTTTTCGATCGTTTAACCAATTACTAGTCCAACTTAATAGGCTACCACTTATTCCGTGTGAAGCTAATTTAGTAAGTAGTCTTTCGTGGGGGACGGTATCAAAAGCTTTTGCAAAGTCTAGATATATTAAATCTATATTGTTTCTTTTATCATAATTCGAGATGACTGTGTTGTAGAATTCGAGTTAGTCACGCAAGAACGTTTCCATTTGAATCCCTGCTGACTATCATTTATGAAACAATTACTTTCTAAATGGTGTTCGATAGTATCTCTGATGATAGTTTCCATCATCTTCCTACGATTGAAGTCAAGCTTATAGGCCTGTGCTTATTTGGTTTCCTTTTGTCACCTTTTCTGAAAATGGGATTAACGTCAGCTAGCTTCCATTTTCTTGGGACATCTCCGGATATGATGGATTTCTTAAAAATAATTTCTAATGGAACAACCTCATTTTTAATTTCCTTTTAGATTCTTTGATGCCAACCGTCAGGCCCTGGTGTTTTATTAACTTTGAGTTTTTCTATACGCCTTTTAATTTTTTCTTTCGTTATATATACTGTAGTATGTTCACCCTTGACTTTTCACAGGTTTCAATTTGGAGTTCACTCTGAGGTGTTTCGTTTATGAATACTGAGCTAAAATAGTTGTTTAAAAATATCACACATTCCTTCATTTGAATATTAAAGTTGAACGTCAGCAGATATTAGTGAACCAATGCGATTCCTAATAACCTTTTCATCTCTAATGTAACTATAGAATTCTTTGGAATTCTCTTTGGATTTATCAGCGATATTCATTTCGTAATGTCGTTTTCGTTTTTTATTGTCTTCTTTAAATCTTTCTGTATTATTACGTAAACACACACACACAAATAAACATACACACACACGCATATATATACACATAAACATACACACACCTACACACACATATATATCCATAAACATACATACAGCTACACACACACACACACACACACACACACGGTGGCGCGGTTGGTAGAGTCTCCGACTGTCACTACGGCGTTCTGGGTTCGAATCCTGCCCAGGCCTGAAATAATTTCAGTATCGCAGCGCTTCGAGTCGTTATTCCAACTCTCGTGGGCGGGGAGTTGGGTATGTGTGTGAGTGTAAGGTCACAGCATTACCCATAGATCGGTCATACGAGCTCTGAGCTCACTTCCGGGAGGGAAGTAGCTGTTGATCACGAGTCCAACCCGTGATCCAAAGACCAAGGTGAATCAGGTGAATCACACACACACACACACACACACACTCAAAGAAACAGTCTTGGTGAAATGCACTCCTTCATTCGTTGGTCCGTTAGTCATCAGTTTCAAATCGAAATAATTTTGAGTCTAGTCTAGTCCCCTTTGCGTGTTCGCATATTTTTAAGGTTCATTCACACGTATCAGTGCCGTGTCCGCTCAGTCTGTCAGTGATTAAAAGAGTATCAGGTACTGTGTTTTGACTCGAGCCTCGTTTACATGAGGCAAGTTGAAAGGCAAGTCAAGTGTGCAAGTGACTTGAACTGTAGAGGAAAACGAGCGAGTACATTTTTACACAGGTGAAGTCAGAGACAAGTGGCCCGTGTGAACATGTACTTGCTTGCTTTCCTCTCCAGTTCAAGTAACTTGCACACTTGAATTGCCTCGCCTCTCAACTTGACCCGTGTAAACGAGGTGCCAGTTCCAATATATATATTTTTTCAGTTTTTCACATTATCGATTCTTTTAAGAAAAGGTTAGACAACTTTATGGATGGGGATGATAAGTGGTAATGGACATGGAACTGCCTAGTGTAGGCCTTAGGGTCTCTTGCAGAAGTAATGCCAAAGATTTCTTTGTCGCTAAGATAAATAAGAACATAAGAAAGGAGACTGCACGAGACCCTATGACCTACACTAGGCAGTGCCATGTCCCCTACTACCTGTCATCCCTATCCATAAAGTTAAGAACATAAGAATAGAGGAGACTGCAAGAGACCATAAGGCCTACACCAGGCAGTTCCATGTCCCTTACCATTTCACGCTATAGGCCCAGTGTCCTTCAACCGGGGTCCGTGGTCCCCTTGGGGGGGGGGGGCACAGACACCTACCAAGTGGGCCATAGGTCGGGGACTTTAAAGTTGATTTTAACATGGGTTTTATTATTATCATTATATTAGTAATTCGTGCTGTGTCTCGCTGCATTGCTTCTGACCCGGGGCAATGGGCGAGATGCAGGGATGGCCCGTCATCCAGGAGCCAAGAAAAGAGAGGGGGAGGGAGGGAGGGGTGGTTGATGGGAGTGGAGTGGGTGAGAGATGGAATGAGTGGGAGTGGAATAATGCCTTTTGGCATTGGCTACCTCCCTTGTAAGGGGGGAAAGCCACTGGTATATGTACGTATGATTACAGAATGTATAATAATCGATACGTCCATTTTTTTTCTATTTTTACCGTGGCTAGTTGGGTCCCTAAGAAGGTGGCGATGATTTCTATAATACATTCTAATGTTTCTATCAATAGATACTTAGAAAAATTGACTACATCCTATCTAACCCTGTATCAGGGGTCCCCTAAATGTACAAGTTGGTGTAAGGTGCACACACACACACACACTCATGTGCACACACACACACACACACACACACACACACACACACACACATACATACACACACGCACGAGCACACACGCACACATACATACACACACACACACATGAGCACCCCCCCACACACACATGAACACACACACACATATACACACACACATACATATACACACACACATACACACGCACATGCGCGCGCGCGCGCGCGCACACACACACACACCTTCCCCCCCCCCCCGACGTGGTTATTACCCCGCTCCCACATTCACCACACGACGACTACCACATTCACCACATTTGCCACACTCCCTGTGGTGGCCAATGATTCAGGCCGGAAGACGAACCCTCAGGAGCGTGTAGCTTCTCCTGGTGTGTACATCCGGTGTGTACACACACAGTGTGTGTACATTCGGTATGTGCACACTGTGTGGACATCTGCGGGAAGGAGGGAAAGGAGGGGAGGAAGGGGGAGGAAAGAGGAAGAGGAGGAGGAAGAGGAGGGGGAGGATGAAGGAGAGGGGGAAGAGTGGGGAAGGGGGGGAGAAGGAGGAGAGGGAGGAGGGGGAAGAGGAGGGGGGAAGAGGAGGGGGAAGAGGGAGGAGGGGGAAGAGGAGGGGGAAGAGGAGGAGGGGGAAGAGGGGGAGGGGGAAGAGGAGGAAAGGGAAGAGGAAAAAGGGGGAAGAGGAGGAGGGGAAGAGGAGGAGGGGAAGAGGAGGGGAAGGGGAGGGGGAGGAGGAAGAGGGGGAGGAAGGGAAAGAGGAGGGGGAAGAAGAGAAGGCGAAAGAGAAGGAGGGGAAGAAGAGGAGGGGAAGAGGAAGAGGAGGGGGAAGAGGAGAAGGGGAGAAGAGGAGGAGGGGATGGAGGGGAAGAAGGGGAAGAAGAGGAAGAGGGGAAGAGGAAGAGGGGAAGAGGAAGAGGGGAAGAGGAGGAGGGGAAGAGGAGGAGAGGGAAGAAGAGGAAAGGAATAGGAAAGGAAGAGGAGGAGGGGAAGAGGAGGAGGGGAAGAGGAGGAGGGCAAGAGGAGGAGGGACAGAGGAGGAGGGGAAGAGGAGGAGGGGAAGAGGAGGAAGGAAAGAGGAGGGGAAGAGGAGGAGGGGAAGAGGAGGAGGGGAAGAAGAGGAGGAGGGGAAGAGGAGGAGAGGGAAGAAGAGGAGAGGGAAGAAGAGGAGGAGGGGAAGAGGAAGAGGGGAAGAGGAGGAGGGGGAAGAGGAGGAGGGGGAAGATGAGGAGGGGGAAGATGAGGAGGGGGAAGATGAGGAGGGGGAAGATGAGGAGGGGGAAGATGAGGAGGGGGGAAGATGAGGAGGGGGGAAGATGAGGAGGGGGAAGATGAGGAGGGGGGAAGATGAGGAGGGGGGAAGATGAGGAGGGGGAAGATGAGGAGGGGGAAGATGAGGAGGGGGGAAGATGAGGAGGGGGAAGATGAGGAGGGGGGAAGATGAGGAGGGGGAAGATGAGGAGGGGGAAGATGAGGAGGGGGAAGATGAGGAGGGGGAAGATGAGGAGGGGGAAGATGAGGAGGGGGGAGATGAGGAGGGGGTATTCTTGAATATTTTCTGGGGACGATGGGTCGAACCCCCCCCCCCTAAATTCCCTTTTCCACCAATTCCCCATTCCCCCCC
>NW_027467536.1:102500-115000 GCF_046742065.1 Oratosquilla oratoria
ATGAGAATGGAGGAGGCTGCAAGAGACCATAAGGCCTACACTAGTAGGTTCCATGTCCGTTACCACCTGTCATCCCTATCCATAAGGTTATCTCACCTTCTCTTAGAACGACCAATTATATATTGTTTCAACGCTCACTAACTACATCACGGTTACTAACTCTGTTTCATTCGTTAACCACTCTGTGGGTAAACCAGTTCTTGCCTAATTCCTTCTTAAACCCAAAGTTATTTAATCTTCTCTTAAAACAACCAATTATTGTTTCAGCGTTTACTAAATCTATTCCATTCGTTAACCACTATGTAGTTAAACCAGTTCTTGCCCACTTAACTTATACGTGTTGTTTCGATCACCGAGTTTGTCTTCCCTGAGTTATTCATCTTAACCATCAAGTTAATCTTGTCCTTGCCTTCCCCGCCCGGACTTCCCGTCACATAGACAGGACGCTGGGTCTCGTAGGCGGTCAACAAGCACCTCCTGTCAAAACCCAAACCCCCGATCTGGAGACTAGGCGCTGTCGCTGATGAATTGATAACCGGGTTCCGTCTCGCCGGGCTTTGGAGTTGACGAGTGCCACGCGTTTGGTTCCTGTTCCGGACGGAACACGGCGCAAATGAGCCCGGAATTTACATACGCGATGAGCGCCCGCCCGGGACCCCGTGCAGAAATCTGCGTCCGGGTCTTTGATGAACGCGGGGAGGACATTGGCCGTGTTCTTCTTGTGTTCTTTGTTCTGTTACAACCTGTTCGTGTTTGGAGGGAGGACAGGTGTCGTTCTTCTCTGTTCTTGTTCCATCATGTCTTGTTCTTATCAAACACACACGATAGATACATACATACATCCGTATACACATACACACATACATATATACATAAATATATGCACACATACATACTTATATACATACATACATACATCCGTATATACATACATACATACATATAACATCCATAATATACATACATATACACATACATAATTATATACATACATATACACATACATAATTATAGACATACATGCATACATCCGTATATACATACATATATACATGATATACACATACATCCGAATATACATAGATACATACATATATATAAATATATATATATATTATATATATATACATATATATACACATATATTTATATATATATGTGTGTGTATATATACATGCATACATACATTCATACCTACGTATATATATACATGCATACATACGTATATATATATGCATACATAAGTATATGCATACATGCATACATAAATACATACTTACATGCATACATAAATACATACATATATACTGTATATATACATACATACAGTATACATACATATATACATACATACATATATACCTACATGCATACATATATACATATACAATCGTATATGCCATTTCGAGTCCACTGCCAGACTAAGTCCTCTCTCATACCATTCCATGATTAGCAAAACAATACCGACATCTTCCACGCAACTCCTGCAAATTTCTCTACACACACACACACACACACACACACACACACACACACACAAACACACACACATGTACATGCAAATGAACACACATACACACACACGTACATAACACGAACACACACACACATATACACATACACACACAATGATATTATTGTGTGTATCAACAATACCAATATTACCGACTGTCATCTGCACACTCGATTGCCCAGTGATTGCGTATTACCGGCTCGGACAACTTCAGAACGCTTCTCACTTCCCTTAAACCCATTTGGTTCCGTAACCCACTCGATTTAATCGCCTTTGTGGCTAACGGGATTTCATTTCGTCCATCTTAGTTAACTATGTGTCCTTGTATGAGTGTGTTTGTGTGCGTGAGAGAGAGAGAGAGAGAGAGAGAGAGAGAGAGAGAGAGAGAGAGAGAGAGAGAGAGAGAGAGAGAGAGAGAGAGAGAGAGAGAGAGAGAGCGAGAGAGCGAGAGAGAGGAGATAGAGGGAAAGAGGGAAATAGAAAAAGAGACATAGAGAGAGAGAGGCAGAGAGACAGAGATAGATAGAGAGAGAGAGACAAAGAGAGAGAATAGGTGGGTAAGATGGAAATATTCATTTTTGGTGTCGGTGCGGGGTCCTCGAACCGCAGCCTAACTGTGGCTAAATAGTTGATGTGCTGTAGGGAGGGACAGGACAGTGGGGCTACCCCCCCTTTACGAGTATATCGGGGAAATAAGCCTACGTGCGTGTATATATATATATATATATATATATATATATACTGTATATATACTGTATATATATATATACATGTGTGTATGTTGATTTTTTCCTATTCTTTATGCAAATTCCGATCTAGTAGCCAATTTATTCAACCTTCCCGAGTCCAAACAAAAACAGATTTCAATTTACATCTCGAAAAATAAATACACAAATAAATAGATAAATAAATAAATAGATAAATAAATAAATAGATAAATAATAATAATAATTATAATAATAATAATGATAATAATAACAATAATAACAACAATAATAATAACGATAATAACAATAACAATAATAATGATATTAATAAAAGAAGATGAATCACACATTCATCCACACTATCGTTATCTTCCTTTGTTATCAGTCTCACACTCTTTTTATCATTACATTCACTGATGGTATACACGTCATTACATGAATGAAAACACATGGGAGGAGTAGGAGGAAGAGGAGGAGGAAGAGGAGGAGGAGGAAGAGGAGGAGGAAGCGGAGGAGGAGGAAGAGGAAAGGGAGGAGGAGGAAGAGGAGGAGGAGGAGTGTAAACATAATAAGCGATGAAAAAAAATTGTCGGAGCAGAGCGGGAGTAAATGAGAGAGAGACAGACAGACAGAGAGAGAGAGAGAGAGAGAGAGCGAGAGAGAGAGAGAGAGAGAGAGAGAGAGAGCGAGTGAATTTCATCCACTGACACATCCACGTCCATTCATCCATCACCGAGTAGAAAAATAAAACAAAATAAAATGAAAAAAATAAAATAAAATAGAAAAAAAAAAGCCAAAGAATTTTTTTTTTTTTTTTTTTTTTTTTTGAAAACAAGAATCTCTTCGGCTATCAGAAGGCCCCTGAGACGCGGGGTCCGACCTCTGCACCCCCACAGAAACGATCGTAAACAGAAAAATAATGAAAAGGTGACGCTAACGAACACAAGATGAGGGGCCGCCGTTGCTGAAGTGGACAACTCCGTGGGGCGCTCCGGGAGCCCATTCACGATCTGACCTTCAGGCCGCCGGGCAGATCTGGGTTCGAGTCCCGCACTCCCCTCCAATCCGATTCCCAGCACTGAATGACTGTGTGTTACCTGCCCCTGACCTCACATACTCCTACTCAAGGGTTCGAGTCCCGCACTCCCCTCCGATTCCCAGCATTGAGTTACTGTGTGTTACTTGCCCCTGGCCTCATATCCACCTACTCAAGGGTTCGAATCCCGCACTCCCTTTCGAGTGACTTATTTGACCCAACGCAAGCTACACAGCACCTCCTTGGCAATTCTCCAAGAGCTTCTCCTCCGACGGAGATCTTGGGGGGACCCCATCCACGATACGATCTGGTCGGATCGGATCAGATTGGATCGTGTATGGGGTGGTTTCAGTTCGTTCGACCGACATCGGGTCAGATCCGGCCTCAAGATCAGATCGTAGCGTGGATGGGGAGGAGGCTGCTACGCTAGGAGACGCTGATTAGCTGCGGCCGAAGCCGTTACCTTTGCCCTAAGTACTATGTTGTTGTGGTGGGCCAGGTAACACACAGTCATTCAATATATGTGAATAGGAAGGGAGTGCGGGGTTCGAACCCGTTAATAGGATGTGAGGCCAGATGGTGTTGGTGATAGTATTGATGGTGGTGGTAGTGGTAGTAATGGAAGAAGAAGAAGAAGAAGAAGGAGGAGGAGAAGAAGAAAAAGAAGAAGAAGAAGGAGGAGGAGAAGAAGAAAAAGAAGATAAAGGAGGAGAAGATAAAGAAGAAGAAGAAAAAGAGGGAGGAGGAGGAGAAGAAGACGAAGGAGAAGAAGAAGAAGAAGAAGGAGAAGAAGGAGAAGACGACGAAAAAGAAGAAAAAGAGGAAGAAGAAAAAGAAGTGGAAGAGAAGAAGAAGAGGAAGAAGAGAAGAGGAAGAAGAGAAGAGGAAGAAGAAGAAGGGAGGAAGAAGAGAAGAGGAAGAAGAAGAAGGGAGGAGGAGGAGGAAGAGGAAGAAGAGAAGAGGAAGAAGAAGGAGGAGGAAGAGGAAGAAAAGAAGAAAGAAGGAGAAGGGAGGAGGAGGAGGAAGAGGAAGAAAAGAAGAAAGAAGAAGAAAAAGAAGATGAGGAAGAAGATGAAGAAGAAAAAGAAAAAGAAGAAAAAGAAAAAGAAAAAGAAAAAGAAAAAGAAGAAGAAGAAGAAGAAGAAGAAGAAGAAGAAGAAGAAGAAGAAGAAGAAGAAGAAGAAGAAGAAGAAGAAGAAGAAGAAGAAGAAGAAGAAGAAGAAGAAGAAGAAGAAGAAGAAGAAGAAGAAGAAGAAGAAGAAGAAGAAGAAGAAGAAGAAGAAGAAGAAGAAGAAGAAGAAGAAGAAGAAGAAGATGCAGAGAGTTGCAGTGGGGGGTCTGGGAACGGGGGGAGAGGGGGGAGGGGGAGGAGAGGGGGGAGAGGGGAAAGGGGGGAGAGCTGTGGGACCTCTTGAATGTGGGAAAGGGGTTGTCCAGTGTGATTTTTATTTCTTTTGTTGATTTATTTTTCACGACAGCTACTCCCTCCCCGGCAGCGCGGACAGATCACCCACATCGAGGCCAGGGAAAGACGGCCTCTCTTCTTATTCTTCCTCTCTTCCTCTTTTCTTTTTTCTTTCTTTATTTCTTTATTTATTTATTTTTATTTTTTTGTTGGTCGTGTTGTTGGTCTTTTGTAGTCCGTCTTGTTCTCTCTCTCTCTCTCTCTCTATGTCGCTTTCTCTCTCTCTCTTTCTCTCCTTCTCTTTTTCCATCTACCCCCCTCTCTCTCTCTCCTTCTTTGTCTCTCTCTTTCTCCTGCTCTCTCTCTTTCTCTCCTTCCCTTCCTCCCTCTCCCCCTCTCTCTCTCTCTCTTTCTCCTGCTCTCTCTCTTTCTCTCCTTCTCTTCCTCCCTCCCTCTCTCCCCTCCTTACTCTCACTCCTACTCTCTCTCATACTCTTTCACTCTCCATCCGTCCCTCCTCTCTCTCTCTCTCTCTCTGAATCTTAGCTCATGAATAAACTAGTGGGGGTGGGGGGGCAGGGCGCCCTCCTGGACGGGGGGAGGGGGGAGGGGGGGAGGAGGAGGAGACCCCTTCTGGAAGGCTTCCCTGACCAGAACAATCCCCTGGCGCCGGTAAGGACGCGTTCCTCGCGGCGCCGGCACCAGGCGCCGGGGAGAAGGCAGACAACACAGCCGACGACTTTAAGCATTCGTCCATCAGTGCTGGAGAGACGCGCTGAGCGT
Source organism: Oratosquilla oratoria (assembly GCF_046742065.1). Taxonomy (NCBI): domain Eukaryota; kingdom Metazoa; phylum Arthropoda; class Malacostraca; order Stomatopoda; family Squillidae; genus Oratosquilla; species Oratosquilla oratoria. The sequence continues at coordinate 107,945 of NW_027467536.1, forward strand.
GTACTGGGGATATGGAAAAAGAGAGGAAAAAGAGAGGAAGATCAAGAGGAAAAAGAAGAAGGAGAGGAAGAAGGGGATGAAGATGAAGAGGAGGATGAAGATAAAGAGGAGGGAGAGGAGGAAGAAGAGGAAAAAGAAGAGGAAGAGGAGGATTAAGATAAAGAGGAAGAAGAGGATGAAGACGAGGAATAAGAAAATAAGCAAAAGAATATATATATATATATATATATATATATATATATATATATATATATATACACATATATATATTTACATATATAATATATACATATATATATTTACATATATAAACATATATATATATATACACACATATATATATATATACATATATAAATATATATATATATATAGATATATATATATATATATATATATATATATATATATATATACATATATATATATATATATATATATATACATATATATAATATATATACAAATAAATAAATGAAGAAAAGAAAATCTAATAACAACAATGATAAAGAATAATTAAAGATAAAGAAGATATCTATAAAAAAATTGACATGGATATATATATAAAAGAAACAAAAAAAGAAACAAATAAATAATTAGAGATAATAGATTGAAAATAGAGATGACAAATAGAAAATACATTATTATTTAAAACAAATACATAAAATGCATTAAACAAAAATAAACAATAAAACATTCAAATAAGTTTAAAATAATTAAGATCACAACGTCGTCATTGTCGGCCATCATGGCGGTATTTTGAGAATTCCAGCCAATATTTGGCGATATCCAGCCTTAAATGACCTGACCTGAAATGACCTCAATCAATCAGCCATTCTGAGTCCACTGCTGAACTTAGCCTAACCTAAGCTAACCTAGGTTAATCTAACCAAACTTAACCAAACCTAACTTGAAATATCCTCAACCAATCAATCATTTTGAGTCCATTACTGATCCTATCCTAACCTAGAAAATAAACCTTAGAAAGCACACGAAATGACGAGAAAATCGACGACAAAAATCGACGACAAAAATCGACGACAAAAACCGTCAACAAAAGAGCCATCTTTACATACAAAATGAATAAATAGCTAAACAAATAAGATGAGGCCAATGGCGACATAGATTCCTAGATGCTAACACTAGATGAGAAAACAATTCTAGAAGTCGCTGGCTGAGGCTGTAACCTTTGCCCGCCGTACTTAGACAGCCAAATTACGAAAATAATCTAGTAAATGAAATAGAATGATGATGAAATATATAGATTAATTGATTGAAGGGTAAAATAATGAAATAATATAAAAAAACGAATAAACATACCAGTAACTAGATAAATATAACAAAAGGAGGGGGAGCGGGAGACGGGGGGAGGGGGAGACGAGGGGGAGGGGGGTTGGGGAGAGATGGAGACAAGGAAGAAGGGGAGACGGGAGGAGACGGGGGAGAGGGGGAAGACGAGGGGAGAGGGGGAGACGGGGAGAGAGGGGGAGACGGGGAGAGAGGGAGAGAGGGAGAGACAGGAGGAGACGAGGGGAGACGGGAAGAGAGGGAGAGACGGGAGGAGACGAGGGGAGACGGGGGAGAGGGGGAAGACGAGGGGAGAGGGGGAAGACGAGGGGAGAGGGGGAAGACGAAGGGAGAGGGGGAGAGAGGGAGAGAGGGGGAGAGAGAGATGGGGAGGCGGGGGGGAGAGGGGGGAAAAGAACACAGGTGGCATGTTCCTCCTCCTCTGGTGTCCTCTGCAGGAGTAATGCAAGAGGTCAGATCGGGTCAAGCGCGGCCATTGAATCATTAGGTCGTCGACTACACCCGCGGCGGATGCGCGGCGAATCCGCGCCGTGAACGCCTCGCCTTCAGAGGAGAGATTTGGGAGACATTTTTGAGGAGTGATCAAAAGAAAGATATATAAAAGAAAACAGTTAAAGAAAAGGGGAAGGGAAGGAGGGAAGGAGGGAGGGAGGGAGGGAGGGAAGGAGGGAAGGAAGGAGGGAAGGAAGGAGGGAGGAAGGGGAAGGAGGAAGGGAAAAAGGAAAGTGAGGGAGGGAGGTAGGGAAGGAGGGAATGAAGGGAAGGAGAGAAGGATGGGAAGGAGGGAGGAATGGAAGAGAGGGAGGAATGGAAGAGAGGGAGGAATGGAAGGAGGGAGGAATGGAAGGAGGGAGGAAGGGAAGGAGGGAAGAAATGGAAGGAGGGAGGAAGGAGGGAAGGGAGGGAGGGAAGGATGGAGGGAAGGTGAATAACGATCAGGGAAAGAGAGAAGATGGAGGCGGTGAGGGGAAAAGAGGGAGAGGAGGAAGAGACGTTAGGAAGGAAAGGAAGAGGGGAAGAGGGGAGGAGGGAGAGGGAAGAAGTGAAGAAGTGGAGGAGGTGAAAGGGGAGGAGGGGAAGAGGGGAGGAGGGGAAGGGGGAGGGAAGGAGGGGAAAGGGGGAGGAAAGGAGGGGAAAGGGGGGAGGGGAGGAGGGTGTAGATTTGTAGTTTGTAATATACAATGAAGGTTTCCTCCTTTATCCTTCACTGCCATACAATCACGGAGCAACCTCCAAGCAGAACTCGGGCGGTTGCCAAATTCTATTTACAGGCACAAGTTGGCTGATGCCTCTACACAGATATATATATATATTTTTTCTATATCTACAATGTACAATGCATGGACTGAGTCTGGACACACAGTATCCATACATGGGATAATATTTACATAAGATAGGGAACATAAAATAAATGTGTTTTACGTATGGTGATAGGTAAATAAAGTGTTGACATATGCTGATCTGGTAGGTTGACAATGTTGAACGCAGATGTTTCGGTTGTCTGGCCAGGTGTTTGGGCGTGGTCCGAAGCGCCTGGCTCCTTTGGCCACTGTCAGATCCGGTGACAATGGAGCGTTCCTTGAGAGTCAGATCCGAGAGCACAATGGAGGGTCCCTTGAGAGTTGTATGGAGACGTCGGAATTCTCTCACACCACATGCGTGCGTGCGCGCGCGTGCACACTAGACATCTAAAGGATTGACTCCTCCTTTCAATCATCTTGCAACAAGGGAAGAGGAGAGGAGGGGGAAGGGGAGGAGGGGGAAGGGGAGAAGGGAGAAGGGGAGAGGGGAGGAGGGGAGAAGGGGAGAGGGGAGGAGGGGAGAAGGGAGAGGGGAGGAGGGGAGAAGGGAGAGGGGAGGAGGGGAGAGGGGAGGAGGGGAGAGGGGAGGAGGGGAGGAGGGGAGAGGAGAGGAGAAAGGGGAGAGGAGGGGAAAGGGGAAGAAAGTAGATTTACCTGGGACATGTCACACTATACAGTGGGAGATTTCTCCCCCCCCCCTACACATACATTCACCCTAGGGAGAAACCTTTGGGGAGACCCCAAGGGCCAAAGGTAGTTTCTTCCCCCCTCCCCCCCACATCTGGCGACACAGAAGGTGGTTGCACACTAGGCATTTCTCGCTAGCATGCTACTTGTTTCTGCTATTTGCTTTTGGTATTTGCTTTTGAATAGCAACGACTTTGGTTACTTTTTTCCAATGTCATATGACTCTTGCATCTAAGAAGCTGAATGACAAACTAAGAGAAGTTAATGAACCTAGAATACAAATGTCAGACACAAAATTGTCGAGATGTTCTTAGTCTAGAATATTATTGTAACCCAAGTCTTTTCTTCTCAAACCGAGTAGCAAAAGCAAGTAGCATGCTAGCCTAGTTTGCCGGCACACATGTAAATTAAAGTTGTTGGTGTGTGCTGCCTGATCAAGGAATCAGGTGTGTGTTTGTGTGTGTGTGTGTGTGTGTGTGTGTGTGTGTGTGTGTGTGTGTGTGTGTGTGTGTGTTTGTGTGTGTGTTTATGTGTGTGTACGTGTGTGTGCGTACGTGTGTGTAAGAGAGAAATTTGAAACGAGCGCGTTACCTCTGAGCTATCAGTGTCTCCAAGAAGAGAGAGAGAGAGAGAGAGAGAGAGAGAGAGAGAGAGAGAGAGAGAGAGAGAGAGAGAGAGAGAGAGAAGAGAGCGAGAGACAGAAATAGAGAAACAGAGAGAGAGAGAGAGAGATAGAAAGAGACAGAGATAGAGAAACAGAGGGAGAGAAACAGAGAGATATAAGGAGAGAGAGAGAGAGAGAGAGAGAGAGAGAGAGAGAGAGAGAGAGAGAGAGAGACACAGAAAGACAGAGAGAGATAGAGACAGAAGCAGAGAGCCAGAGAGAGACAGAAAGAGAGAGAGGGAGAGAGAGGGAGGTAGAGGGAGAAAGAGAGAGAGAGATTGACGAGTTAAACACCACATGAGGACGGAGCCTTTATTTGTACGACGTTTCGCTTATTACAGCTTTTTCAAGTACTTGAAAAAGCTGTAATAAGCGAAACGTCGTACAAATAAAGGCTCCGTCCTCATATGGTGTTTAACTCGTCAGTCTTGTCGGCAACTGCCACTTTCATGAAAAAAGAGAGATAGTGAGACACAAACCAAAGGAGAGGTATGGAGAAGGAAGAGGGAAGAGGGAAGGAGGGTAAGGAGAGGAGAAGGAGGGAAGGTATAAAGAAGGAAGGGAACACAAAGAATCTGATCATTGTTACTTCCAATGTGCATGACTTTACATTTGTTAACGTTAAATTTTATTTGCCACTTACTTGCCCAGCTTGATAATCTCTCTAGATCGGATTGCAGAGTTTCTTTCTCATTGGTGGTTGTTACTTTACCGGTAATTTTTGTGTCATCAGCAGGAGGCCGTCGTCTAGATCATTTACATATATTAAGAACAAAACGGGTCCCAAAACTGATCCTTGCGGTACGCCACTTTTAACGTCGAGCCAGCTAGATGAGGCCCCGTTAATTACAACTCTCTGTTTTCGCTTAGAGAGCCAATCTTTAATCCAGTTATGGATATTACCAGAAATACTGTGAATTCTTAATTTGTCGGGCAATGTTTTATGGGGAACTATATCGAATATTATTTGAAAATCTAGACAAATTATATCAACAGATATTTGTTAAAGACGTCCTGAAAGAAGTCGAGGAGATCAGTTAAACATGAGCGTTTGCTACGGAAGCCATGCTGAGAATCTTTTATAATTTCATTTTCTTCTAGAAATTTCACTACACTGTCGCGAATGATGGTCTCTAGCAGTTTACACAAAATCGAAGTCAGGCTAATCGGACTGTAGTTGCCTGGTTGTGATTTGTCCCCTTTCTTGAATATTGGTGTTACGTTAGCACATTTCCAATCTGATGGGACTTTACCAAGTATCAAAGATTTGTTGAAAAGGATGCACAAGGGTTTACTGATTTGATTTTTGACTTCTCGAAGAATTCTAGGTGAAATTTTGTCAGGTCCCGGGGCTTTATTTATTTTGAGCTTATCAATTACTTGTGCATCACTTTCGGTAATTGTGAGTTGATTTAAGACGTTTTGGGACATTTTATGTTCTGGTGGCTGATACACTGAGCAATCCTCATCTGTGAAGACGGATGCAAAAAAATTATTAAGGATTGAGGCCATCTCATTTTCATCATCCGTATGTTTACCTTCATCGTTGTATAGTGATCCAATGCCGCAAGTAAGCGCTTTATTCTTATTCGCGTAACTATAGAATTTTTTAGGGTTTGATTTACTTGCCTCAGCAATATACTCTTCAAGATTTTTCTTACTACGCTTTATCAGTGTTTTGGTTTCGCGGCGAATTCTGTCTGGTGTTAGTTTATCATCTTGGCTTTTAGTTGATAAATATTTTTTGTACGCACGCTTTTTACGAGAGGTTGTTACTAATTTCCCTATTCTACCACTTTGGTTTATTTGTTGTAGGACGCCTCTCACGATAGGGAACACAGAGATTTACAGCACTGTTTAGCTGGGTGGTGAATTTTTTTCCACGCTTTATAAATATCAATCTCGTTCGAAGTTGTGCTCCAATCTGAATTTTCTAGTGATTATCGGAGTCTGTTAAAATTGGCTCTACGGAAGTCGGGTACTTTCTTCTTGCTGATCTTAGATAAACTAACTTCCATTTTCATTTTGAATGTGATGATACGATGATTGCTAGTACTGAATATTGGTCCGACATTAACTTCATTTACAAGATTCTCTGTTGTAGAATATATCAGGTCTATGATACTATTTTCTCGAGTAGGGCTGTTTACGCCTTGGTGGCAGTCACTTTCCAGTAAGTTTCTACACAAGTCTCGGCCTGTATGCGAATTCAAATCCTCGCCCCTTCTCTTAACCGGTAAGTTAAAGTCTCCCATTACTGTCTCGCAGGCAGCGTTGGTTAGTTTCTGAGATTAAATCGAATAATTTTTCATCATTTTCCAGCAGCTGACCCGGTGGTCTATAAACAAGTCCAATCATTACTTTAGATTTACTGCAATTGTTTTTAATTTCAACAAACAATATATCAACATTTGTTACTGCCTCTGTTTTTAACAGTGATGGTTGGAGGGAGTTATGGACATACAAGATTACTCCACCACCTATTCTATTTTCTCTTTCGCAACTGAAAATTGAGTAGCCCGGCAAACAGTATTCCGCAATAAAATCTCGACTTGATGTGTCCAACCATGTTTCTGTTACTCCTATCACGTGATAGTTACCTGTCGCTCCGAGAATTTCTAGATCTTCGAATTTGTTTCGTACGCTGCGAGCATTAACGTAACAGAGGTTGATATCTGTCACTTTTCTTTTTTGCTCTATTACGGAGGTGTTGATGGGGGCTCCGCTGAGGAGTTTTTTCTTCTGATGTCGGCCAGGCTGTTGTTGAGCAGCCTACCTAACCTTGCTGCTCCGGCCACATTCAAGTGGAGACCGTCTTCCTCAAACAGAAAGAAGGTAAGGAGAGGAGGGAAGGGGGTAAGGAGAGGAGGGAAGGGGGTAAGGAGAGGAGGGAAGGGGGTAAGGAGAGGAGGGAAGGGGGTAAGGAGAGGAGGGAAGGGGGTAAGGAGAGGAGGGAAGGGGGTAAGGAGAGGAGGGAAGGGGGTAAGGAGAGGAGGGAAGGGGGTAAGGAGAGGAGGGAAGGGGGTAAGGAGAGGAGGGAAGGGGGTAAGGAGAGGAGGGAAGGGGGTAAGGAGAGGAGGGAAGGGGGTAAGGAGA
>NW_027467536.1:125000-127500 GCF_046742065.1 Oratosquilla oratoria
GGACAACGCAATAGAAGTAAATGTATAAATTGATATATATGTAGATATATATATAAAATTAATACATGAATATTAATATATACAAATAAATGCTTGAATAAATTAGATAAATAAGATACACAAATAATATTTTTTTCATTAGTAAAGTCAGTAATTAGAATTATATATATATATATATATATATATATATATATATAAACTATAATAATGTAAATAATAAGTAAAATACCTATGCATTTATGTATTCTATTTATTGTTTACATTATTACAGTTTTTATTTATTCATTTATTTATCATTATTATGATGTTTTCGCAACCGACATAGATATGGACCAAAAGGTCTCCTGTCGGCATGCTCCGCTGTTTATAATCCTTTGTTATATATATATATATATATATATATATACATGTATATATATACTGTATATATTTATATATACACACACATATACATATATATATATATATATATATATATATATATATAATTAGATTATAAATTATTTTCTATAATAATGATGCTAACTAGTCTCATCAAAGTTATTTTTAACCTTTTAAGTCAATTTATAACGTTAATGCGGTTTTCTTATTTTGTATATAAGAAATATAGGCAAAAATAATATTGAAATTTAATAGATATGAATACAAGTAATAATTAATAATCAATAAGAAATATTGATAAATTATTAATAATGAGAAGGAAAAGCCTAAATTAGTAATTAAAAACACAAAAAACGAAATATACAAATATATTAATACAAAAAAGTAAATGAAAATACGCAACATAACTTATATAAATACATAACCATGAATAAATAAAAAGTCAATTAATAAATTAATCAAATAAATAATCGAATATAAGAATCTTAATAAAAAATAATACATGACGTTTCAGTGACGTCATCATTCATGAAAATGACGTCATTCCTTCGAGAATGACGTCATGAGGAGTAAGAACAGGAGAAAGACGAGGACGTTGATGGGAAGAAGAGGCTTAGGGGGAGGATTTGGGAAGAGGAAGACGGGGAAGAGGAAGACGGGGAAGAGGAGGAGGAAGACGATGAGGGAGAGAACGATGAGGAAGAGGAAGAGGAAGAGGGGGTAGAGGACGAGGTAGAAAAGGTGGAGGAAGAGGAGGAAGAGGAGGAGGTGGTGGAGGAGGAAGAGGTGGTGGAGGAGGAAGAGGAGGTGGTGGAGGAGGAAGAAGAAGAGGAGGACGAGGTCAAGCAGAGAGTGTGGAGGCACAAGAAGAGGATGAGGTGGAAGATGAGAATAAGGATGAGGAAGAGGTGGAGGAAGAGGTGGAGGAAGAGGTGGAGGAAGAGATGGAGGAAGGGGAGGAGGTGATGAAGGATGTGGAGGCGTGGAATCAGATAATGAAAGTCAGGTGGGATGGAGGGAAGTGGAGGAAGGTGTGGAGGTAAGTGGAGGAAGGTGTGGAGGGAAGCAAGGAAAATAAACATGAGAGTAAACAAATGTGGAGGTATCAGAGAGAATGGTATGGAGTGAATGGAGTTGAATGTGGAGTTATAAGAACCAAGTACGGAGTGACGTGTAAACATTGTAAGGAAATATATGTATCATTATATATATATATATATATATACATATATGTATATACATATATGTATATATATATATATATGTATATATACATATATATATATATTATATATATATAATGTATATATACATATATGTATATATATATATATATATATGTATATATACATATATATATATGTATATACACACACATATATAATGTATATATACATATATGTATATACATATATATATATATATATATACAATGAATTAATATATCAAAGGTTCATGGATTTGAACATGGGCGATGCAGGCAAGGTCATCATATTAAGACAGCAGGGTAGGACTCGTAGTAACGGGTTTAAATTGGACAATATTAGGTTTAGGAAGGAAATAGGCAAGAATGGAATAGACTTAGTAACCGTGATGTAGTTAGTGAGAGCTGAAACAATATATAATTGGTCGTTTTAAGATAAGATGAGATAACTTTACGGAAGATAGGTGGTAAAGGACATGAAACTCCCCAGTATAGGCCTTAGGGTCTCTTGCAATCTCCTCCATTCTTATATTCTTATGTAGTGAGCGCTGAAACAATAATTGGTTAAGAAAAAATTAGATAACTATTATGGAAGGGGATGACGGGTGGTAAGGGACATGGAACTGCCTAGTGTAGGCCTTATGGTCTCCAGCAGTCTTCCCCATTCTTATGTTCTTCTGTTCATTGACTTAATATATTTTATTCAGTTGTGGGGACCCCCCAAAACCAGCGATAGCAAGAACATAATCAACCCATTAGATTAGGTTAGGTTAGGTTGAGTTAAGCTAGTTTAAATTAGGTTAAGCTAGGTTAGGTTAGGTCAAGCTAGGTTAGGTTAGGTTAAGTTAGGTTAGGTTAAGCTAGCTTAAGTTAGATTAAGCTAGGTTAGTTATAGGTTAAGCTAGGTTAGGTTAG
>NW_027467536.1:132500-137500 GCF_046742065.1 Oratosquilla oratoria
GCGTGTGTGTGTGTGTGTGTGTGTGTGTGTGTGTGTGTGTGTGTGTGTGTGTGTGTGTGTGTGATTAAACATGGTCTTGGGTCACGTGTTGGACTCGTGATCGACAGCTACTTCCCTCCCGGAAGAGAGCTAAGAGTTCATATATGACCGATCTATGGGTAATACTGTGACCTTACACACACACACACACACACACACACACACACACACACACACACACACCTCCCCGCCCACGGGTTGGAGTAACGACACACAGCGCAGCGATACTGAAATTATTTCAGCCCTGGGCGGGGTTCGAATCCGGACCACCGTAGTGGCAGCCGGGAACTCTACCATTGTGTGTGTGTAAGTGTGTGTGTGTGTGTGTGTGTGTGTGTGTGTGTGTGTGTGTGTGTGTGTGTGTGTGTGTGTGTGTGTGTGTGTGTGTGTGTTTAATCAACCTATCAACTATATCAAACTATAATATAGAGGAAATGTCTTATACTCGTAGAGTCCCGTTCTTGTGTCTGCATCGGTCAATCACGTGTGTGTGCGTGTGTGTACATGATATAAGAACATAAGAATGAAGGAGACTGCAAGAGACCATAAGGCCTACACTAGGCACCTCCGTTATACGAGTACACACTCACACATTAAATACACACATATACATGTACAACACATTCCAAAATAGCTTAAAAAAACAAAACAAAAATTGTCCCTATAAGAAGGAGGGAGTAAGAGGCACCGTAAGGCCATCTGATAGGAGTAAACTAGTCAATTTTCTAATTTTCCCAAAGTGTAATTCTCATGACACTATTGCCTTTGTATTATACAATGATGACGTCAGCGATCTAATTTTGTTTTCCTTAGAGATTAGTTACATTCTAGTAAGAGTTTCAAGGTCTAGATTCAACTCGACTACGCTAGAGGTGACCCGTCTGTTTTTAATTTTATTCTAATTTTATCTTATTTCATTTTTTTCATTCTATTGTTTATCTATTCTTCATTTTCTTCATTATTTATCTTATCTATTATTTCATTATTTCATTATTTACTATTTATTATTCGTGATCTATTACATATTTATTATTTTGTTATTTATTACATTATTTGATCTAATTTTGTACTTTCTTTGCTTATTTATTTATCTATTTATTTAGTAATCTATTATCTAATCAACACACTAATTCTCACACTGGAAATCTGAACTCAGGGGGATATGTGTGTGTGTGTATATATATATTATATATATATATATATATATTTGTATATATATAAATATATATATATATATGTGTGTGTGTGTGTGTGTGTGTGTGTGTGTGTGTGTGTGTGTGTGCGTGTGTGTGTGTGTGTGTGTTATGGAACAAGTAGCTAGTAGCAGCGATGTAATTGAAACCATCAGCCCCGGCTGTCGCCGAGCCTTGAACACGGGTCCCTCTGAGTGTGAGTCCTAGATCATACAGAAGTTTTGAGCCCTGATACGAAGTCGTGTGTGTGTGTGTGTGTGTGTTTGTGTGTGCTTGTGTGTGTGTGTGTGTGTGTGTACATGCATGTATGTATCTATATACACAAATTGTGTATGTCTGCATATATATATATATATATATATATATATATATATATATATATATACTTATTTGTGCACACAAGATGATGGTGGTGATAATGATGATGATGACGACGACAACGATGATTATGATTAAGAAGAAGACGAAGACGACAAAAAATACGAAGATGAAGAGGAAGAAGAGGAAGAAGACGAAGAAGATGAAGAAGACGAAGAAAGTGAAGACGAAGAAGAAGACAAAGAAGATGATGAAGATGAAGCAGAAGAAAAAGACGAAGAAGGAGAAGACGAAGAAGAAGAAGACGGAGAAGACGAAGAAGACGGAGAAGTCAAAGAAGACGAAGAAGAAGAAGAGGAAGAAGTCTCAGAGGAGAATGCTTTGTTAATGAGCAGTCTCTGGTAAGGCCTTAATCGAAGGGCAGAGGCTGATTGCCGAGGCTCAATACCCACAAGAGACCTTAATGAGGCCACATCTACCCCGAATGAAATCGCCGGGCCACTTTTTGTGGACGTTGATGAAGTGTCGGCCACTTTTTAGTGGTCCCTTGTTATTTGCACCTTGTGATGGGACGGTACCAAAATTTCTAACGATTCCGATACGAGTCCCGATACCGTTCTAAACTTCCGATTCCGATACAAGATTCGATACCGCTCTAAACTTCCGATTCCGATACTGCAAATCCCAATACTGATCTAAACTCCGATTCTGGTATTGCGAGTCCCGATACTGCTCTAAACTTCCGATTCTGATACTGCGAGTCCCGATACCGCTCTAAACTTTCGATTCCTATACAAGACCCTATAATGCTCTAAATTTCCGATTCCGATACTACGAATCCCGATACTACGAGTCCCGATACTGGTCTAAACTTCCGATAAGTCTCTCGATACTGCTCTAAACTTCCGATACTAGTCCCAATACTGATCTAAACTTCCGATTCCGATACTACGAGTCCCGATAATGCTCTAAACTTCCGATTCCGATACCTGCAGTTGGTTTGGAAAACAAACACTTTGTGAACAAAGTACATTTATTCGTCATCTATCGGAATCGGAAGTTCAAAGTAGTTTCGGGATTCGAACCTGGGCCACTTTTTCGACCAATAAAATCGTCGGGCCACTTTTTGTGGCCATTGATAAAGTGTCGGCCACTTTATAGTGGTCCCTTGCTTATCACATCATCTACCTCTTTCATTATCATTAACGCAGTCTCTCTCTTTCTCTCTCTCTCTTTCTCTCTCTCCTTGTACCTCAATTAAATGTGCAAACATAAGAATGGGGGAAGACTGCAAGAGACCCTAAGGCCCAAACTAGGCAGTTCCATGTCCCTTACCACCTGTCATCCATAAAATTGATCTCATCTTTTAAAACGACCAATTATTGTTTCAGCGCTCACTAACTACATCACGGTTAACAAGTCTATTCCATTCGTTAACTAACCACTCTGTGGGTAAACCAGTTCTTGACTATTTCCTTCTGAAACCCAAATTTATCAAATTTAAAACCATTAAAACGAGTCCTGATCTGGGGTCTTATAGATACATATACGCCAGTACATACACATATTCGCCAGTAGATATAAACATTCACCAGTAAATACACATATCCGCCAGTAAATACACACATTCGCCAGTAAATACACATTTTTGCCAGTAAATACACAAAGACTAAAGAAGAACCAATAACAACCATTAACAAAGTCATGAACCAGATAATTACCCATATCAATAACAAAACAACGATAAATAATACAAGTATAAACAATACATTAATAACGAAGCCATGCGTTTATACTTCAATTAAAACTGTCGCTGACGCTCTTGAATTTTGTTCAAAAAGTATCCGAACAATGAGGAGTTCAATTAATACAGAAATTGTGTTAAGACAATATATCTCTCTTTTCTCTCTCCTTCTCTAATTCTCTCTCTTTCTCTTTCACTCTCATTCTATATCTCTCTGATTCTCTCTCTTTCTCTTCCTATGGTCTCTCTCTCTTTAATTCTCTATGTTCTTTATTTTTCCTTCCTTCAATCATTTTCTCTATCTTTTCCTTTCCACATCTCTCTTTCACTCTCTCTTTCTCTCTCTCTCCATCTCTCTATGTTCTTTCTCTTTATCTCTATCCACTTTTTTATAACTTTTCCTCTGTGTGTGTGTGTGTGTGTGTGTGTGTGTGTGTGTGTGTGTGTGTGTGTGTGTGCATGTATGTGTATGTGTGTGTGTATATCTCTCTCTGTGTGTGTGTGTGTGTGTGTGTGTGTGTGTGTGTGTGTGTGTGTGTGTGTGCATGTATGTGTATGTGTGTGTGTATATCTGTGTGTGTGTGTGTGTGTGTGTGTGTGTGTGTGTGTGTGTGTGTGTGTGTGTGTGTGTGTGTGTGTGTGTGCATGTATGTGTATGTGTGTGTATCTGTGTGTGTGTGTGTGTGTGTGTGTGTGTGTGTGTGTGTGTGTGTGTGTGTGTGTGTGTGTGTGTGTGTGTGTGTGTATCTGTGTGTGTGTGTGTGTGTGTGTGTGTGTGTGTGTGTGTGTATATATATATATATATATATACATACACCGTATGTGAGAAAGCTATAGGAAAAGGTAAGGATGTTTTTTGGGCTTTTATGGATCTGGAAAAGGCTTACGACAGGGTAGACAGGAAGGCACTGTGGGAGGTACTGCAGATATACGGGATAGGAGGAAAGCTGTTAAGAGCAGTCAAGAGTTTTTATGAGAGTAGTAGAGCTTGCGTTAGGATTAGAAATGGAGAGAGTGAGTGGTTTGAGGTAAAGGTGGGACTTCGTCAGGGGTGTGTTATGTCGCCCTGGCTGTTCAATCTTTACATGGATGGGGTGGTGCGAGAGGTGAATGCAAGGGTAGTGGGTCAGGGGTTGGAGATGATTAAAGAAAATGGAGAAAAGTGGGAGGTGAGCCAGCTGTTGTTTGCTGACGACACTGCACTTGTAGCAGGATCAGAGGAGGGATTGAGGAAGTTAGTGACAGAGTTTGAGAAGGTGTGTGAAAGGAAGCTGAAGATAAATGTGGGCAAAAGTAAGGTGATGAGATGTACAAGGGGAGAGAGTGACAGTAGGCTGGAAGTGAGCATTAAGGGTGAGAAACTGGAGCAAGTGGATAGTTTCAGATACTTGGGTGCGAATGTGACAAGAAAGGGAGGAGTGGGGGTGGAGGTAGAATGTAGATTGAGAGAAGCGAGTAAATGCCTTGGTGGATTAAAAGTGTAATGAGAAATAGACATCTGGGAATGGATGCTAAGAGGAGGTTATATGAAGGAGTGATTGTGCCAACAGCAATGTACGGGGTAGAAACATGGAACATAAGAGAGGAAGAGAAAAGGAGTTTGAATGTGTTTGAGATGAAATGTCTGAGAAGTATGATAGGGGTTACTAGGCTAGATAGAGTGAGAAATGAGGAGGTGAGGAGGAGAACAGGGGTGGAAAGGGAGC
>NW_027467536.1:142500-152500 GCF_046742065.1 Oratosquilla oratoria
TCTTCCAATTTCTCTCTTCATTTCTCTTGTGTGTTCTCCACTTTTATCAGCATTCTCTCGATCTCCCTCCCTTTGTTTGTTTGTTTGTTTTCTTTGTCCACGCTTTCTTTCCCCTCTTCCCCCTCCTCCTCCTCATTCTTCCTCCTCTTCTCCTCCTCCTCCTACTACTCCTCTTCATTCTGCTCCTCTTCATTCTCCTCCTCCTCCTCATTCTTCCTCTCCTCCTCCTCCTCCTTCTCTTCATTCTGGTCCTTCTCCTCCTCCTCCTCATTCTTCCTCTTCTCCTCCTTCTCTTCATTCTGAAGCTCCTCCTCCTCCTCCTCCTCGTTCCCCTACTCCTCCTCCTTCCTTCCTCTCTCCCTCCCGTTCTTCCTTCCCCCTCCTATTTCTCCTTCCCCTTCCGTCCTCCTATTCCTCCCTCCCCTCCTCCCTCCTCCCCGCTCTCCCCTTCCCCCTCCTATTCTTTCCCCTCCCCAACCTTCCTCCTACTCCTCCCTCCCGCCCTCCCCCTCTCCAATCCCAGGTGTGCAGGTCCAATCCCCTTCCGCCGGCGTATGTCCGAGAGCGTGAATGAGTGGCGGTGGGAGGGGGGGAGAGGGGGAGAGCGGGGGAGGGCAACGATTGCCCCCACGCGGGCTGTAAAAGGAGGCGGTTGGGAGGGAGAGGTGCTGGAGCCTAGGGGGAGGTTAAGGGGCAAAGAGAAAAGGAGGGGGAGAGGAGGGAGAGGGGGAGAGAGAGGAGAGGCTAAGGTTGGAAGGAAGAGTAAATGTGGGGGAGGAGGGGGAGAAGGAAAGGAGTGAGTGTGGGAGGGGAGGAGGGAGGAGGAAGGAGGGAGTGTGGGAGGGGAGGAGGGAGTGTGGAAGGGAAGGAGGGAGTGCGGGAAGGAAGGAGGGAATGTGGGAAAGAAGGAGGGAGTGTGGGAGTGAAGGAGGGAAGGAGGGAGTGTTGGAGGGAAGGAGGGAGTGTTGGAGGGAAGGAGGGAGTGTGGGAGGGAAGGAGGGAGTGTGGGAGGGAAGGAGGGTGTGTGGGAGGGAAGGAGGGAGTGTGGGAGGGAAAGAGGGAGGGAAGGAGGGAGTGTGGGAGGGAAGGAGGGAGTGTTGGAGGGAAGGAGGGAGTGTGGGAGGGAAGGAGGGAGTGTGGGAGGGAAGGAGGGAGTGTGGGAGGGAAAGAGGGAGTGTGGGAGGGAAAGAGGGAGTGTGTTGGAGGGAAGGAGGGAGTGTGTTGGAGGGAAGGAGGGAGTGTGTTGGAGGGAAGGAGGGAGTGTGGGAGCGAAGGAGGTAGTGTGTGGGGGAAGACGATCTTGCTGGGAGGGCAGCCTCTAGGGGGGAATAGAGATTGTGATATGTTGGTCGTGGGGGGGAAGGGGGGGGAAGGGAGGGGGAAGGGGGAAAGGGTTACGGGGGGAAGGGGGAAGAGGGGAAGGAGGGGAGGAGGATGGGGAAAGGGGAAGGAGGAATGGGGTAAGGGGGAAAGGGGGAAGGGTAGGGGGAAAAGAGGGGAAAGGGAAGAAAAGGGGGAAGGGGGGAAGGGGGAGAAGGGAAACTTGTAAAATGGAGTATGGGTGTTAGGTGGTGAGAGATGGGCAAGAGGAAGAGGAGAAAGAGGAAGAAGAGGAAGAGGAGGAAGAAGAGAAGGAGAAGGAAAAGAAGAAAAAGAAAGAAGGAGGAGAAAGAAGAGGAGATGGATGAGGAGGAGGAAGTAGAGGATGGGGATGAGGAGAAGGAAGAGGACGAGGAGGAGGAGAAAGGGAAGGAAAAGGATAAGGAAGAGGAGGAGGAAAAGAAACATATGAAGAAAGAAGAAGAAAAAGAAGGAAAGAGGAGATGAATGAGGAGAAAGAGAAGAGGGTGAGGAGAAGGAAGAGGATGAGGAAGACGTGGAGAAGGAGGAGAAGGAAGAGGGAGAAGAAGAAGACGAGGAGGAAAAGGAGAAGGAAGAGGAGGAGGAAGAGAAGGAAGATGTGGAGAAGGAAGAGAAGAGGAAGAGGAGGAAGCGGAAGAGGAGGAGGAGGAAAATGTGGAGGAGGAAGAGGAGGACGACGAGGAGGAGGAGAAGGAGAGGAGGAGGAGGAGGAGGAAAAGGAGGAGGAGGAGGAGGAGGAGGAAAAGGAGGAGGAGAAAGAGGAGGAGTAGGAGGAGGAAGAAGAGGAGGAAAAGGAAGAGGATGGGGAGGAGGAGAAAAAAGAGGAGGAAGAGAAAGAAGAGGAGAAAGAAGAAGAGGAGGAGGAGGAGGAGTAGGAGGAGGAGGAGGAGGAAGAGGATGGGGACAAGGAGAAAGTAGAGGAGGGAGAGAAAGAAGAGGAGGAAGAGGACAATGAAGAGGAGGAGGAGGAGGAAGAAGAGGAAGAGAAAGAAGAGAAAGAGGAGGAGAAAGAAGAGGAGGAGAGGAAAAAGAGGAGGAGGAGGAAGAAGGTGATGAGGATGAGGAGGAAGAGGAGGAAGATGGAAAAATATACAAAATTGGAGGAGAGTGGAGTAAAGTGGAAAATGGTGTAAACAAACAAACAACAACAACAATGGTAATAACAATAACAACAACAATAACAATATTTATAATTGATAAATCTATAAGTAAATAAATAAATGATAAATAAATAAATAGATAAATGAATAAATGGAGATGAATAATTAAATAGATGAAAGCAAGTAAAATAAACAAATAAATAAATAGATAAATAAGAATAAATGAAAAGAATAAAAGTGGAGGTAGAAGGATTCCAAGTGTGGAGGAAGTGGAGGAAGGAAGTGGAGGGCGAGGATGGCCCATGTGGAGGAGATCCTGCAGGGAGTGAATGAATAAATGGAGGGAGATTATTTGAGAAATGCAAAAGGAAACTGCCCGTGGAGGGAGTGGGAGTGGAGGGCATGGAGGGTGTGGAGGGAGTAGAGGGAATGGAGGGAGTGGAGGGAGTGGAAGGAGAGGGAGTGGAGGAGAGGGAGTGGAGGGAGTGGAAGGAGAGGGAGTGGAGGGAATGGAGGGAGAAAGAGAGAAGGCAAAAAGAGAGGGAGGGAGGGAGGGAGGGAGGAGGGGAGGAGGGAGGAAGAGAGAGAGGGAGGTATGGAGGAGAAAGAGGGAGGGAGGAAGAGAGAAAAGAAGAGAGGGAGGGAGAGAAGGAGAGAGGAAGAGATGGAGGGAGGAAGAGAGGAGGAGAGGGGGAGAAAGAAAGGGAGGTAGGAAGAGAGAGAGGGAGGGAGAGGGAGTCAGAGAGGAAGAGAGGGGGAGAAAGAAAGCGAGGGAGGTAGGAAGAGAGAGAGGTTAGGAAGAGAGAGAAGGAGGAAGAGAAAGAGGCCGAGAGGAGGAGAAAGAAAGGGAGGTAGGGAGGAAGAGAGAGAGGAAGAGAGAGAGGGAGGAAGAGAGAGAGGGAGGAAGAGAGAGAGGGAGGAAGAAAGAGAGAGGAAGAGGAGGAGAGAGGAAGAGGAGGAGAGAGGAAGAGAGAAAGAGGAAGAGAAAGAGGGAGGAAGAGAGAGAGAGGAAGAGAAAGAGGGAGGAAGGGAGAGAGAGGAGGAGAAAGGGGGAGGGAGGAAGAAAGTAAGAGAGAAGGAGGAAGAGAGAGAGGAAGGAAGATAATGAGGGAGGGAGGAAGAAAGGAAGGGGGAAGACAGAGAGGGAGGGAGGAAGAGAGGGAGGGAGGAAGAGAGGAAGAGAGGGAGGGAGGAAGAGAGGAAGAGAGGGAGGAAGAGAGGGAGGAGGAGAGGGAGGGAGAGAGGGAGGGAGAGAGGGAGGAATAGAGGAAACGAGAGAGGAAGAAAGAAAGAAAGAGAGGGAGGAAGAGAGGAAAAGAGAGAGAGAGGGAGTGAGGGAGTGAGGGAGTGAGAGCAGCATATGTGGAGAGGAGAGATCCTGAATGGAGGTTTGTGGAGGGGCAGGGATGGAGGGAGGATGCCAACAAAGAGCAGAAACAAGAAGAAATTAATAATAAATAGAAGGGAATGGAAATAGAATTGAAGGAAAGAGAGCAATTAGAGTGAACGAAGAGATTAAAAATATTTTTGGAAAAATGAACAATAGTTATTTATACACGAGATAAAAAAAATATATGATTATATACATGGCCCAAGTCTCAATTATGATTATCAAAACAAAAAATATATATATAATAATGAATAATAATAAGATAGAATAAATTATATATATATATATATATATATATATATATATATATTAATAATAATAAGATAGAATAAATTATATATATATATATATATATATATATATATATATATTAATAATAATAATAATAATTATAATAATAATAATAATAATGATAATAATAATAGTAACAAACAATATTAATAAACAATAAAGATGAAAAATAGCATCACAAAAGCGACTTTGTGCGACGAATCGGGTATCTACCTGGAAGCTTTCCTAGGTGCTGTAGAGCATTTCGACCGAGTGCACTTTACATGCTTTACACAAAAATCACATCAGAGGGCTTGATTCAGTTAAAAGACACCCATTCACGGTACGACCTGGCCGCCGGACCGGATCGGACAAACTGAAATCAGCCCATACACGTTCGCATCCGGTCGGATTCGATCGGATCTGTCCGGGAGCCTCAAGATCAGATCGTACGGTGAATGGGAGTCCTTAAATGGGTTCCCAGTCTGATTGGGTTGACTGGGACGTCGACTACAGTCGGCTCCCCATTAATCAAAACCCAACGTTATATATCTATAAAAAATATTTTAGATATTTTCAATAATACTCAAAAATAATTCACTTCATTATTATTGGTTATCATTTTGTTTTACATTAGATGTGGAGGGAATGTGAAGGAAGGAGAATGGGGAAGGGATGTGGAGGGGATGTGGAGTACGGAGAATGGGGAGGGAATGTGGAGAGAGGAGAATGTGGAGAGAATGTGGAACGGAATGTGGAAGGAGGAGGGTGTGAAGGAAATGTGGATAGTGGAGAATGTGGAGGGAATGTAGAAGAAGGAAAGTGTGGAGATGTGGAGGGAGGAGGATGTAGAGGGAATGTGGAGGGAGGGTGTGGAAGTAATGTGGAAGGAGGAGGGTGTGGAGGGGATGTGGAGGGAGGAGGATGTGGAGGGGATGTGGAGGAAGAGGATGTGGAGTGAGGAAGGTGTGGAGGGAATGTGAAGGAAGAGGGTGTGGAGGAGATAAGGAGGGAGGAGGATGTGGAGGGAAGAGGATGTGGAGTAAGGAAGATGTGGAGGGGATGTGTATGGAATGTGGAATGAGGAGGATGTGAAGGGAGGAGAGTGTGGAAAACGATTGCAAAAAGTACAAATGAATTGTCAGAACTATTGCAGAATGGACCTGCAGACGAGAAGACAAGGCTGTTCCAAGCAAGACAAATGAAAAGAAAAAAGAAAAAGAATAAACGAAAAAAGGAAAAGAAAAAACAAAGAAAATCTATAAGAAAGAAAAGGAAAACAAAAACAAAAATATAATAAAAAAGAAAAGACTAATAATAAAAGAAAAAGAAAAAAAGAGAATTAAGAAAAAAAAATAATAGAAAATAAACCGAAAAAAGAAAAATAAAATAAAAAGAAAATAAAAAAAATATATATATACACATATATACAGTATGGTAAGGGGACAGCGCGAGAAGAGATGAAGACATAAGCCATGAAGACATATGGACACAGAGAACGAAAAGAAAGAAGACAAAAAAGAAAAAAAAAAGACGTCCGTGCCAGGCTGACAAGTTAGCTCGAGGAAGAAAACAAATAAAGAAAAAAGAAAAAGAAAGAAAGATGATGAATGGAGGGAAGGAGAAAGAGAAAGGTATGAAACATAGAATAAGAAAATATTGAGACACAATTACTTTGGAGAAAAGATTGAGAGATAGATAGTGGAGGGACCCAGATGAAGAGAGAGAGAGAGAGAAAGAGAGAGAGAGAGAGACGGGCAGACAAAAATGAATATTGATATAAATTGAAACACAGATGGCAAAGAGAGAGAGAGAGAGAGAGAGAGAGAGAGAGAGAGAGAGAGAGAGAGAGAGAGAGAGAGAGAGAGAGAGAGAGAGAGAGAGAGAGAGAGAGAGAGAGAGAGAGAGAGAGAGAGAGAGAGAGAGAGAAAGAGAAAGAGAAAGAGAGAGAGAGAGAGAAAGAGAAAGAGGGAGAGTGTGAGAAAGCGAAAGAGAGAGTGAAAGAAAGAGGGAGAGAGAGGGAGAGAGTGAAAGAAAGAGAGAGGGAGAGAGAGGGAAAGAGTGAGAGAAAGAGTGAGAGAAAGAGTGAGAGAGAGAGAGAGAGAGAGTGAAAGAGAGAGAGAGAGTGAAAGAGAGAGAGAGTGAAAGAGAGAGAGAGAGTGAAAGAGAGAAAGAGAGAGAGAGAAAGAGTGAGAAACAGAGAAAAGGAAAGAGAGAAAAAGAGAGACTAAGAGTCCTAAACCAAACACAACAAAGAAACAAATATGAACAAGTACAAAGACAAAAGAATAATCAAATAATGCATAAATGAAACAATATATACATATATATATATATATATATATATATATATATATATATATATATATATATATATATATTACCAATTTACTCAACTTTAGTTTTATAATTATTTCTGGTTAAGTCTGAAGGAATTCATGAACGTCTAGGAACGTTCGTACGTTCATAGGAGAGTTAGAGGAACGGCAATCATGAACAACAATCCTACTGAACGGGAGCTCTAAACTGTGAAAGAACGGCACACCTGAACGGAAGTCGTGAACGGCAGTGCTGAACAGCAAAAGAACAGAAGTGCTGAACGGCAAAAAAACATCAATAGAACGGTAAAAAACGGCACTTCTGAACGGTAAAAGAGCGGCAGTGCTAAACGGCAAAAGAACGGCACTTCTGAACGGCAAAAGAACGGCACTTCTGAACGGTAAAAGAACGGCACTTCTGAACGGTAAAAGAACGGCACTTCTGAATGGCAAAAGAACGGCACTTCTGAACGGCAAAAGAACGGCATTTCTGAACGGTAAAAGAACGGCTCTTCTGAACGGTAAAGAACGGAAGTGCTAAACGGCAAAAGAACGGCACTTCTGAACGGCACTTCTAAACTGTAAAAGAACGGCACTTCTGAACGGTAAAAGAACGGCACTTCTGAACGGCAAAAGATTCCTTCTAGGAGTTTCAGACCAAGAGAAACCAGAAATCCAGAATGAGAGGAAGGGGGGGAGGGGAGGAGGAGGGGGGAGGAGGAGGAGGGGAGGGGGAAGATGAAAGGAGGAGGGGAGGAAAGGTGAGGAGAGGAAGAGGGGAAGAAGAAGGGAGGGGGAAATGGAGGAGGGGAGGGGGGAGAGGAGATGAGGAGGGGGAGAAGGAGAGGATGGGGAGAGGAGAAGGGGAGGATGGGAGGGGGAGGGGGAAGAGGGAAGGAGTATGGGAGTAGGAGGGATACCAGGGAGGGAGAAAGGGGAGGGGAGGTGAGGAGGCGGGAAGGGAAGAGGGAAATAGGAGGGAGAGGAAAAGAGGAGGGGGAGAGGGGAAGGGGCTAGGGGAATGAGAGGAAGGGGAGAATACTTATGCTATGGCTTTACAACCGGGGTGGGGAGGGGGAGGGGGAGGGGGGTGGGGGAGTGCCGTAGGTGGATCTGGACGTAATTGGCTCAAAGAGAGAGAGAGAGAGAGAGAGAGAGAGAGAGAGAGAGAGAGAGAGAGAGAGAGAGATAGAGAGAGAGAGAGAGAGAGAGAGGTAGAGAGGGAGGGAGGTGGGAGGGAGAGGGAGAGGGAGAGAGTGGGGAGAGAGGGAAAGATTGTGTGTGTGTGTGTGTGTGTGTGTGTGTGTGTGTGTGTGTGTGTGTGCGTGCAACCATATGCACATACATAAAGAAACATATAATCATATGTATGTAAGAATGTACGTATGTATCTATGTATGAATGTATGTATCTATGTATGCATGTATGTGTGTATGCATGTTCGTATGTATATATGTATGTTTATATGTATACATCTATATATGCACGTATGTATGTATATGTGTGTATATATGTACGTATATATATACATGAAAATGTATGTATGCATGTATGTGTGTATGTTTGTGTGTATGTATGTATGCGTATGTATGTATGTATGCATACATACATACATACATGTATGTATATATGTATGTATATATGTATATGCGTTCATATGTAGGGTAGGGAGGGAGGGAGAGGGGAGGGAGGTAGGGAGGTAGTTTGTTAAACTATTAAATGTTTTAAGGCCCTGTTCACAGTAACGGTTACGGCGGTTCAATTACAATGTAAGTCAGTGTAGACGTTCACACATAACCGCACATTTTTTCCATGACTATGCGGTACCGCCGCGATTTCCCTGCGGTTTAAACCGCTAGTGTGAACGGGGCCTAAGTTATTTTGTTCAGTTCCTTCGCCTGAAATAATCTTAAACTTATTTGATGGAATGTTGTTCAGTAATAATGTAACTAAGTTATTTTTTGTAAATCTTCTGAGGTAATTCAATTATGTACATTTTTAACAAGATATATTTCATTTATATATTCGTTATATTTTATACAAAAAAACAACAACAGAAAGTAATAAAATAAGAAAAGGCAACATAGGTTTCGCTAAAGAGACAGTCGACCCGACGTCACTGTCCAGCCAACGGTCACCTATAATTCAAATTTTGGTGGATACATATTTCTATCATTATTCAACAAAAAACAACATCCAAATCAATTATTTCCTAACCTGATATCCTTAGTAAATTGTAGGAAAACCATTCCATCTTCCAGATTAAGAAGATAGCGATGTATTTGAGCACAAAATTGTAATAAATCACAAAACGTATTCAAAGAACAC
Organism: Oratosquilla oratoria; assembly: GCF_046742065.1. Taxonomy (NCBI): domain Eukaryota; kingdom Metazoa; phylum Arthropoda; class Malacostraca; order Stomatopoda; family Squillidae; genus Oratosquilla; species Oratosquilla oratoria. Next base: position 151,269 of record NW_027467536.1, read on the forward strand.
AAGTCCAAGATGCACTGAGTTCGTTGGACAGCAAATGTCGACAATACAGAAAATAAAAATAATTCCCCAATTCCAATTAGTACCACTGATTTACTTCAACCTCTATGAATCCACTAAATATATCTAACATTACAAAAACATTTTATACATAAGATGATAAACTGTTAGGTTTATGTAATACAGATTTTGATAACAATATTTTTGCAGATTTGAACACGTGATCATGTATTCCTCCGCCATCAAAGAATATTCTTTTAATTCAAATGAATTTGTAATTTGTGTGTTTGTGTATGCATGTGTTTGTATTAGCCCAAATTTGTCAGCAATGTTGATCAATTGGAATGACACTGAAATAATGATAGTAATCATAATAATGATAATAATTATGATAATGATAATGATAATAATAATAATAATAATAATAAAAATAAAAAAATAATAAAACAGGCACAAGTTACCATAAACAAAACATTGACACACACACACACTGATCAACTGAAGAATTAATCAAATTAATTAAAATATTAAGAAAATAACTAAATTAATTAAAATATCAAGAAAATAATCAAAACCTTAATTAAACCCGATATTTTCCGTATTAATAACAGAGGAGTATTATTTCTAACAGTTAGAATTTATATATTCACATTAGAAACACATTAATTTCTTTGGCGTCGTTATAATTTACCAGAAATTGATGTTTGTATTATGATAATTACTACAGGTTACTTAATGCTACAAGTATAGGCTGAGGTTCCTTTCACACGGACCGACTTTTCGCCGTGGGCCGTCCACGACACGACGTCGTGCTCTCCAATCACCATGGCCGCTCTCGTACGTGGTCGTGGTCACGGCGTGTGAAAGCACCCATAGACACCCATGGTGATTCGAAAGCACGACGTCGTGCCGTGGGCGGCGCGCGGCTTAAAGTCGATACGTGTGAAATGAGCCTTAAAATACTTACACGACACGACGTAGCATTCTCAAGTCACCCATAACCTAACCTAACCAGCCCTAACCTATCCTAACTTAATTTAATCAGCCCTAACTTAATTTAACCTATCCCAACCAGTCCTAACTTAACTAAACCAGCCCTAATCTAACCTAACCAGCCCTAACCTAAATAAATCTAACCTAACCTAATTTAACCTAACAAGACCTAACCTAAGCTAACCTAACCAGGCCTAACCTAACCAAACATAACTAGCCCTAACCTAACCTAGCCTAACCTA
>NW_027467536.1:157500-162500 GCF_046742065.1 Oratosquilla oratoria
AATTATCATCATTATTATTATTACTATTATCATTAATATTATTATTATTGTTGCGAAGAAAAAGAAGAGTAGGAGGAATACGAGGAAGAGAAGTAAGGGAAGGAAGAAGATTAGAGGAAGTGGAAAAGGAAGAGGAGGAGGAGGAGGAAGGAGAAAGGTATAGGAAGAGGATGAGGAGGAGGAAGAGGAGAAGAAGGAGGAGGAAGAGGACGGAGGAGAAGGAGGACAAAGAAGAGGAGAAAGAGGAGAAAAGGAAAAGGAGGAGGAGAAAGAGGAAGAGGAGGAGGAGGAGGAGAAAGAGGCGAAGGAGGACAAAGAGGAGGAGAACAAGGAGTAGGAATAGGAGGAGGACTAGGAGTAGGAGGAAGAGGCGGAGGAGGACAAAGAGGAGGAGGAGGAGGAGGAATAGGAGTAGGAAGAAGAGGAGGAGGAGGATGGAGAGGAGAAGGAGCGAGGTGGAAGATGAGGAGGAGGAGCGAGGTGGAAAATGAGGAGGAGCGAGGAGGGAGGAGGAGGAGCGAGGAGGGAGGAGGAGGGAGTAGTTATATGAGGAGGAGGAGGAGTAGGAGGAGGTAGAGGAAAAGGAGGGAGAGGAGGAGGGAGAGGAGGAGGAGGAGGGAGAGGAGGAGAAGGGAGTGAGGAGGGAGAAGGGAGTGAGGAGGGAGAGGAGGAGGGAGAGGAGGAGAAGGGAGTGAGGAGAGAGGAGGGAGTGAGGAGTGAGGAGGGACCTCTGGGAGGAGTGGGCTAGTACAAGAGCGGCGCGATATTCATTTCCCGCGAGGGCCTAGCCGCCCTCAGCCAATTTAATTGTATTGCAATATGCCCACCCACCCACCCCACCCCACCCCTACTCCTCCTCTTCCTCTTCCAGCTCCTCCTCCTCCTCCTCCTCGTTCTCCTCTTCCAATTCCTCCTCCTCCCCCTCCTCTTCGTTCTCCTCTTCCAATTCCTCCTCCTCCTCCTACTCCTCTTCCTCTTCCAGCTCCTCCTACTCCACGTTCTCCTCTTCCAATTCCTCCTCCTCCTCCTACTCCCTCCTCCTCCTCTTCCTCCTCCTCCTACTCCCTCCTCCTCCTCTTCCTCCTCCTCCCATTCTCCTCCTCTTCCAACTACTCCTCCTCGTCCTTCTACTCTTCCTCATCCTTATCCTCTTCCTTTTCCAGCTCTTCCTCCTCCTTTTCTCCTCTTCCAACTCCTTCTCCTCCTCCTCCTCCTCTTTGTCCTCTTCCTCTTCCAATTCCTCCTCCTCCTCCAAATCCTTCTCCTCTTCCTCCCTCTTCTCCCTTCCCCATCCCTCTTACCTCAATAAATTTTCCCATTATATCATTGTTGTTACTGATATTGTTGTTGTGGTTGTTAATATTACTATTATTATTATCATTGTTATTATTATTATCATTATCATTACTATTATTATCATTACTATATTTAATATCATTATTACTATTATTATTACTATTATTATCATTACTATTATCATTATTATTATTATCATTTTTATCACTATTATTATTACTATTATTATTATTATTATCATTATTATTATCATTATCATCACCATTATATTTATTTATTCATTTATTTTATTTTTATTTTTGTTTAGTTTGGGTTTTTATTTCGAAGTTCAATTCTCATTGATTTTAATTTGGCTGATTTGTTCAATTGAACATTGGTAAGAACATGAGAATATAACAGCGGAGGAGACTGCTAGAGGCCATAAGGCCTACACCAGGTAGTTCCATGTCCCTTACCACCTGCTATTCCCGTCCATTAAGTTCTTGCCTATTTCCTTCTTAAACCTAAATTTGTCCAATTTAAACCCATTACTACGAGTCCTGCCTTACTGTCCTCACTATCACCATCTTTACCACCACTATCACCACCTTAACCATCACTATCATCACTATCACCAATACCACTATCACCATCACTATCATCACCTTCACCACCACTATCACCACCACCACTATCATCACGATCAATACCTTCACCAGTATCACCACCACCACTGCCATCACCACAGTCACCACTCTCACCACGGCAATGCCAAGAATAAATCAGAATGTGATGATGACGTCATAGGAAGGGAGGGAGGTAAAGGGAGGTAGAGGGAGGGAAGGAAAGGTAAAGGGAGGGGAAGAGAGGTAGGTGAAGGGAAGGGGAAGGGAGGGATTCTGAAGGGAAGAAAAAGGCAAGAGGGAAGGGAAAAAGGGAAGGTAAGAGAAGGAAAATAGGAAGGCAAGGTGAGGGGGAAAGGTGAAGGCAAGGTAAATGGAAGAGGGTGGAAAGGAAAGGGAAGAGAAAGGGAAGAGAAGGAAAAGGGAAGGGAAAGAGGAAGGCAAAGTGAAGGGAAGAGGGAAGAGAGGGAAGAGGAGAGACATGCTTCTTTCTCTCTCTCTCTCTCTCTGCTTTCTCTCTCTCTGCTTTTTCTCTCTCCCACTCTGCCCCCTTCTCTCTCTCTCTCTCTCTCTCTCCCGCTCTGCCCCCTTCTCTCTCTCTCTCTCTCTGTCCCCTTCTCACTATCTCTCTCTCTGCCCCCACTTCTCTCTCTCTCAATCTCTCTCTCTCTCTATCCATTTCTCTCTCTCTCTCTCTACTTTCTCTCTCCCTCTCTACCCCTTCTCTCTCTCTCTCTGGTCTTTCTCTCTCTCCCTCTCTGCCCCCTTCTCTCTCTCTCTCATTCTCTCTCTATCCCTCTCTGCCCCCACTTCTCTCTCTCTCTCTCTCTCTCTCTCTCTCTCTCTCTCTCTATCCCTCTTTCTCTCTCTCTCTCTCCCTCTCTGCCCCCTCTCTCTCTCTCTCTCTCTCTCTCTCTCTCTCTCTCTCTCTCTCTCTCTCTCTCTCTCTATCATTCTCTCTCTCTCTCTCTCTCTCTCTCTCTCTCTCTATCCCTCTTTCTCTCTCTCTCTCTCCCTCTCTGCCCCCTTCTCTCTCTCTCTCTCTCTCTCCCTCTCTTCCCCCACATTCTCTCTCTATCATTCTCTCTCTGTCTGTCTGTCTCTCTCTCTCTCTCTCTCTCTCTCTCTCTCTCCCTCTCTGCCCCCCTCTCTCTCTCTCTCTCTCTCTCTCTCTCTCTCTCTCTCTCTCTCTCTCTCTCTCTCTCGCTCTACCCCTCTCTCTCCCTCTCTCTTATTCTCTATCCCTCTCTCGCTCTCTCTATCCCTCTCTGCCCCCACTTCTCTCTCTCGCTCTACCCCCCTCTCTCTCATTCTCTATCCCTCTCTCCCTCAGGCACAGTGCCAGTGGGAGAGAGAGAGAGGGAGAGAGAGAGAGAGAGAGAGAGAGAGAGAGAGAGAGAGAGAGAGAGAGAGAGAGAGAGAGTGCCACAAGCTGTAACCACGTCAGGGACTTGGCAATCCCTTCTGCGTGAGCCAGGCGCCCTTTGCGTGCTCGCCTGCCCTTCGAGCACCCGCCCCTAGGGACACCCCCCACCCCCCACACCCTCCTCCTCCTCCTCTTCCTCTTCCTTCCTCCAACCTCCTCCCTCCTCCTTCTGTCTCTTCGGTTCCTCCAACAATACTTGGGTTTCGTTCGTTGGGTCTCCTCTCCTCCTCCTTCCTTCCACCTTCCTCTCCTCCTTCTCCTCCCTCCTCCTCCTTCCTTCCTCTTCTCTCCTTGTCCTCTTTCCTCCCCTCTCCTTCACTTCCAGTTCTTCTGTCCATCCGCCATTGATGATAATGATGATGATGATGATAGTTATTATTATTGATAATGATAATAATAATAATGATAATGATAATAATAATAATAATAATAATAATAATAATAATAATAATAATAATAATAATAATAAAGATAATGTTAATAATATCAATAATAATAATAATAATAATAACAATAATAATAATAGTATAAATAATAATAGTAATAATAATAATTATGATAATAATAATAATAATAATAATAATAATAATAATAATAATAATGATAATGAGATAATAACAATAATGATAATGGTATTGATAACAATAATAACAACAACAATGGTAATAATAATAATAGTGATGATAATTATAATAATTATCACGTGAACCCTTGGAAACCAAAATACATTTAGACATTATGAATTAAATAAATATTCAGATGAGGTACAAAGAATTTTGAAATCAAATATGAAAGAAAAAATCGGCCGTTTCTTTTCGGGAAGGGCTCAAGGTAAAACAAAACAGGTCAGGTGAGGTCACTTGAGGTCAGATCAGGTCAGTTTATGTAATTTCAGGTCAGTTTAGGTCACTTCAGCTAGGTCAGGTCACTTCAGGTCAGATCAGGTCACTTCAGCTAGGTCAGGTCACTTCAGGTCAGATCAGGTCACTTCAGCTAGGTTAGGTCACTTCAGGTCAGGTCAGAGACTCATTCCGACCTGACAAGTCCCCGTGGAGACCTGTTCAGGTCGCACCAGGTCAATTGAAAGTGAGGTCAGAAGTCAGACCTGAACCTTGCGACCTTGTGACGTCATCGCTCAACACTCGTGGGGTCCCAGGGGGGAGGGGAGGGGGGGATCGAAATCGGGATCTCTATCTCACCTTATTTAGACTCGGACTCAGCAACAAGACACACACACACACACACACACACACACACACACACACACACACACACACACACATATATATATATATATATATATATATATATATATATATTCACACACATAGTATATACAGTATACTCGGATATATATACGTTTCCTCTCTCCCCTCTCCAAATCCTTTACTTCTCTCTTCCTCTCGTCTCGTCTACCTCTCTCCCATCACCTCTCCCCTCTTACCTCTCCACTTCTCTCCTCTCCCCTCTCCTCTATTTCTCCCCCTCTCCCCTTTTACCTCTATCCTCACCTTCTTTCCCCTCTCACCTCTCCTCTACTTCTCCCCCTCTCTCCATCTCCCCTCACTTTCTCTCCCCTCTTACCTCTCCCCTAACCTTTTTCCCCTCTCACCTCTCCTCTACCTCTCCCCCTCTCCCCTCTCACCTCTCCTCTCCTTCCCTCTCTCCCTCTCCCC
>NW_027467536.1:170000-172500 GCF_046742065.1 Oratosquilla oratoria
TCCCAGAACTATGCTCTCAGCACCATGCTCCATCACTATACTCCCAGCGCTGTGCTCTTAGCACTATGCTCCCATCACTATACTCCCAGCACCATGCTCCCATCACTATATTCACAGCACTATGCTCCCATCACTATACTCACAGCACCATGCTCCCATCACTATACTCCCAGCACCATACTCTAACACTATGCTCCCAGCACCATGCTCCCTCCACTATGTTCCCAGCATTATATTTCCAGCGCTATGTTCCCATCACTATGCTCCCTGCACTATATTCCCAGCACCATGCTCCCTCTATGCTCCCAGCATTATATTCTCAGCGCTATGCTCCCAGCACCATGCTACAGCACTATACTCTCAGCCCTATGCTCCCATCACTATATTCCCAGTGCTATGCTCCCAGAATTAAACTCCCAGTGATATGCTCCCAGAGCTATACTCCCAGTACTATGCTCCCGACTTCAACAGAGCATGTGGACAATGCTATGGGCTTAATGCTCTCACCCTGGACGGAGCATGTCGACAATGCTCCCTGCACTATGCCTCATGAACCATGCTCACCTAACAAAGTTCCTATACAAACCAGAGCATGTGGACTCCCTACAATGCTCCCACACCAAAGAGAGCATGCGAATAATGCTCCGAGAACTATGTTCTATGCTCACTCAACAATGGTCCTATTCAAACTAGAATGTGGAGCATGTTCACTGCACTATGCTCCCCTAACAATGCTCCCCACCAAACAGAGCATGTGGACAAATGCTCCAGGCACTATGCTTCCTGCAACATTATGCTCACACAACAATGCTCTCCCATCAAACACATGTGAACAAATGCTGCAGGCACTATGCTCCCTGTAGCATTATGCTCACACAACAATGCTCCCCCACCAAAAAGAGCATGTGGACAAATGCTCCAGGCACTATGCTCCCTAGACTATGCTCCATTAGCAATGCTCCTACCCACCATAAGGGCATATGCTTCAAGTCCTTATGCATCACCTTGTTAAAGTTGTTTTTTATTTTTACGTAAAATGTAATTGACATATCAAGACATTTTCAATTTCGATATATAAATTTATTTATATTTATCTGTTATTACTTTCATTATTATTCAGTTATTATTATCTATTTGTTTTTATTTTTATTTTATATTTTCATTTATCGATTATTTAATTTTTTGGGGTAATTTTGATTTAATTGGAAATATCCCAATAAGAATATATATATATATATATATATATATATATATATATATATATATATATATATATATATATATATATATATATATATACATATATATATATACATATATATACATATATATATATATATATATATATATATATATATATATATATATATATCATCGTGTTATCATCATCAACTGCAAACTCAGCGATCCGAGTTCGATAACCCGTCTAGCATCACAGCACTGCAATACAATACCTGGGCTCTGGTAGGTAATGAGTTGTGTGTGTGTGTGATTCACCATGGTCTTGGATCACGTGTTGGACTCGTAATCGACAGTTATTAACCTCCTGGATGAGAGCTCAGAGCTCGTATGACCGATCTATGGGTAATACTGTGTGTGTGTGTGTGTGTGTGTGTGTGTGTGTGTGTGTGTGTGTGTGTGTGTGTGTGTGTGTGTGTGTGTGTGTGTGTGTGTGGATTCACCTTGGTCTTTGGATCACGTGTTGGACTCGTGATCGACAGCTATTTCCCTCCCGGAAGAGAGCTCAGAGCTCGTATGACCGATCTGTGGGTAATGCTTTGACCTTACACGTACACACACACACAACTCCCAGCCCACGAGAATTGGATTAACGACTCGAAGCGCAGCGATACTGAAATTGTTTTCAGCCCTGGGCAGGATTCGAACCCGTACCGCCGTAGTGACAATCTGGGGCTCTACCAACCGCGCCATCGAGTATTCACCTTGTATTCACCTTGGTCTTTGGATCACGTGTTGGACTCGTGATCGACAGCTATTTCCCTCCCGGAAGAGAGCTCACAGCTCGTAGTGTGCGCGCGCGCGCGCGTGTGTGTGTGTGTGTGTGTGTGTGTGTGTGTGTGAGAGAGAGAGAGAGAGAGAGAGAGAGAGAGAGAGAGAGAGAGAGGAGAGAGAGAGAGAGAGGGGAGAGAGAGAGCGGGAGAGAGAGAGAAATACTGCAAGGGCATAAATGTGGCTGTAAATAACAGCAAAAACAACAATAACAACAACACGACTTACTCTGGTTATTGATCATTGAGAAGCCAAGGACAGATTGAAGTCATTCCTGTTATTGCGTTATTTTTTTTTATCTTATTTCCATGATCATTATCAATGTTATTACTATTACCATTATGGTGGCTATCATTATTATTATAATTATTATTTTTAATGTTATCGTTATTAAGTATTATTATCATTACTATTATCATTATTATCGTTATTGATTATTATTATTATTACTATCATTACCATTATAATTATTTTCATTATTAATAATTAT
>NW_027467536.1:177500-190000 GCF_046742065.1 Oratosquilla oratoria
TATATATGTATATATATATATATATACATGTATATGTATTGTTATCATATGTGTGAGAGGGTTAAGCATGAGGAGGGGTGCAGAATCGTCTCCTCCTCCATCCCCTCCTCCACCTCTTCTTCCTTCTCCTCCTGCTTCTCCTCTTCCACCTCTTTCTCCTTCTCTTGCTTCTCCTCTTCCACCTCTTTTTCCTTCACCTTCTTCTCCTCCTCCACCTCTTCTTCCTTCTCTTCCTCTTCTCCCCTCTCCTCCTTCATCTCTTCCGTTTTCTCCTCTTCCTCCACCTCATCATACTCTTTCTCCTCCACCTCTTCTTCCTTCTCCTCCTCCTTGTCCTCTCTCCTCTTCCTCCTCCTCTCCCTCTCCCTTCCCAAAGCCATCTCTTTTCTCTTCTTCTCTTCCTCCTCCTCCTCCTCCTTTACCTTTTCCTCCGTTTCCTCCTCTCCCTTCTCCTCTTCCATCTCTCCCTTCTTACCCTCTTCCTCCTCCTCCTCCACCTCTTCTTCCGTCTCCTCCTCCTACTACTTCTCCTTCACCTCTTCTTCCTTCTCCTCCTTCTCTTCCATCTCTCCCCTCTTTTCCTCTTCCTCCTCCTCCTCCATCCCTTTCCTCTTCTTCTCTTCTTCCTTCTTTTCCACCTCCTCCTCCGTCTCCTCCTCTCCCTTCTCCTTCCCCTCTACCTCTCCCCTCTTCTTCTGTTCCTCCTTCTTCTCTATCTCTTCTTCTCTTCCTCCTTCTCCTCCACCTCTTCCTCTGTCTCCTCCTCTCCCTCCTCCTCCTTCTATTTCCTTTCATCCTCTTCCCCCTTCACCTTCACCTCTTCTTCCGTCTCCTCCTTCCCCTCTTCCTCCTCCACCTCTTCATTCTTCCTCCTCCTCCTCCCCCTCCAGATCCTTCGAAGGATTTGCTTGTCTCCTGCCTCGACGGACGCTGTCGTAGTCCTTCTCACTTTCCTCCTCCTCCTCCTCCTCTTCTTCTTTTTTCTTCTGCTTCTTCTTCTTTTCCTTTTTCTTCTTCTTCTTCTTCTTCTTCTTCTTTCTCCTCTTCTTTTCTTTCTTTCTTCTTCTTCTTCTTCTACTTCTCTTCTTCCTCCTCTTCTCACTTTCCTCCTCCTCCTCCTCCTCCTCTTCTTCTTCTTCTTCTTTTTTCTTCTTCTCATCCTCCCTCCATCATCTTCTTCCTCCTTCTCCTCATCTTCCTCTTCCTCCTCTTCTTCCTCCTCGTCGACGATTTCAATCAGTTAATGGATTTGAAACCCTCTTAATGGGCTTGTATTCTTTTAAGAGCATTCAAATCCTTTAAGAGGACTCTAACCCGATTAATGGGGACCTAAACCCCATTAAGAGGGATCAAACCCCATTAAGAGGGATCAAACCCCATTAAGAGGGATCAAAGGCCATTAATGGGAACCAAAATCTATTGAAAGGGATCAAACCCCATTAAGAATTATCAAACCCCATTAAGAGGGATCAAACCCCATTAAGAGGGATCAAACCCCATTAAGAGGGATCAGACCCCATTAAGAGGGATCAAACCCCATTAAGACGGAATAGATCCCATTAAAAGGGATCTGCACCCATTAAGACAGAATAGACCCCATTAAGAGTGACCAATCCCCATTAAGAGAAATCAAACCCCATTAAGAGGAATCCAAACCCTTTTAAGGGGGATCCAATCCCTTTAAGAGGGATCCAACCCCATTTAAAGGAATCCCACCTCATTTAAAGGAATCAAACCCCATTTAAAGGAATCAAACCCCATTTAATAGGATCCAACCCCATTTAAAGGGATCCAAACCCATTAAGAACTATCCAATTCCATTTACTTAATCTAATCCTATTTAGAGAAAACAACGTAACCGAACTTAACCGGATTACAAACCAAGTCAGTTAACTTAACCCGATTCTAAACCTCATTCTCCTAAAGTGAGTCGGTTTGGACAGAAGCGCTGATTAAGTACAATTTGTAGTAATTAAGCCCGGGGGAGTTGAAACCAATGCGTCACAACGGCATATGATAGGATATAAAAAGTACATATATATATATATATATATATATATATATATATATATATATATATATATATATATATACACATATATATACATATATATATATACATATAAACATATATATACATATATATATATATATATATATATATATATACATACACACACACACGCGCATGCAAAGTAGACCACTTGAAGAAAGAAACTAACGAAGCAGAACGCTTTCGTATATTACATCTTCAGGGAAAAAGAAAAAAGAGAATAAGAGAAAAAAAGAAAGGGAAGAAAAAAAGAGACAAAAAAAATAAAGAACATTAACTAAACGAGCAAGAGGGGAGTAAATGAGACAGAGTTTGCAAAGGACGGAGGAGAGAATGGACAGAATAGACAGAATAAACAAAATTGACAGAAAGGACAGGATAGACAGATTGGAGAGAATAGACGGAATAGAGAGAATAAATAAAATTGACAGAAAGGACAGGATAGACAGATTGGAGAGAATAGATGGAATAGGCAGAAAAACGAAATAGACAGAACAGAGTAGACAGAATGGAGAGAATAGACGTAAAAGACAGAGTAAACAAAATAGACAGAACGGACAGAATAGACAGAATGGAGAGAATAGACGGAATAGAGAGAATAAACAAAATAGACAGAACGGAAAGTATAGACAGAATGGAGAGAATAGACGGAATAGAGAGAATAAACAAAATAGACAGAACGGACAGAATAAACAGAATGGACAGAATAGATGGAAGAGACAGAATAAAAAAATGGACAGGACAGACAGATTAGACAGAATGGAGAGAATAGATGGAATAGACAGAAAAACAAAATAGAACAGAGTAGACAGATTGGAGTGAATAGACGGAATAAACAAAATAGACAGAACAGACAGAATAGACAGAACGGACAGAATAGACAGAATGGAGAGAATAGACAGAACGGACAGAATAGACAGAATGGACAGAATAGACAGAACGGAGAGAATACATAGAAAGGAGAGAATAGACTTAATAGACAGAACAGAAGAAAAAATTGTCCGAATAGACAGAATGGACAAAATGGACAAGATACACTGAATAGACATAATAGACTAAATAGATGAAATGGACAGAATAGAAGGAATAAGGAAAATAGAAAAAAGGGGAACATTTGACATTGTGCAAAATAGACAGAATAGACAGGGAGATGAAAACAGAACAGACAGGATGGACTGAATAGATGGAATGGACAGAATACAAGGAAATAGTAAAATGGGCAAAAATTTATAGATTGGGCCAAATAGACAGACTGGGCAAAAATTGACAGATTGGGCCAAATAGACAGAATGGGCAAAAAGGAATAGACAGAATAACCGGAATGGACAGAATAGACGGAATGCACAAATGGAGAAAAAAGACAGAGCGGGCAAATAGACAGAACGTAGAGAAATTGGACAGAATACGCAAAATTAAAAAAAGGAAATTTTTGACAGACTGGGCAGATTGGGCAGACGGAAACAACAAAGAGGGAAAAAGAGTGGAAGAGAGGAAGGTAAAGAGGGAGGAAGGGAGAGGAGGGGAAGGAAGGGGAGGAGGAGAAGAGAAGGGGAAGAGGAGGAAGAGAAGAAGGTAAAGAGGGGAATGCGGGAAAGTATAGAGGGAAGAAGGGAGAGGAGGGGAAGGGAGGGGAGGAGGAAGAGAGGGAGGTAAAGAGGGAGGAAGAGTGGGAGGTAATGAGGGAGGAAGAGATAGGACGAAGAGAGGAAGGTAAAGAGGAAAGAAGGGAGAGGAGGGGAAGAGAGGAATGTAAAGAGGGAATAAGGAAGATGGAGAGGAAGAGAGGAAGGTTAAGACAGGAAGGGAGGAGATGGGTTTGGGGGAATAAGGGGGGATAAGGGGGAAGGGAGCTGGGGGGGCGACAGGGCTAGAAGGGTGGAGGGAGGAAGGGAGTAAGGGGGGATAGGGAGGGGAGACAAATGGGGGGAATGTGGGGGGAAGGGGAGGGAACAGGGCGAGTGACGGGGAGAGAAGGGTGAAAGGGTGGGGGGAAGGAAAGGAGAGGAAAGGGAGATGAATGTGGGGGGATGTGTGTGGGGGGATGTGGGGGGACTGTGGGGGGATAGCGTTTGGGGACAACAGCTGATTTCTTGCTATTGTACTCTGGGGGGCAGTTTGGGTTTCTTCTCCCAAGCAAAGATGCTCCCTAGACCCCACGCCCCCATTCCCCCCATCCCCACTTCCCCCCCCCCACACACACCCCAGCCTCCCTCCCCCTCTCCCCATCCCCCCAACACATATACACACAGTGTTCGTCTCGCCTCACACAAAGGGTTATTACACTGGGCTTCCACGGGCTTGTCCAGCGCCGACCGTTGAGAGTTCGTTAAAACGGTTACAATATTTGAATTTTCAAATCTCCAACTGTCAAAGCTGAATGATGAACTAAGAGATTGTAAACCTAGACGAATGTTAGACACACTGTTGAAATGTTCTTTGAGAAGTCTAGATTTCTGTAAGCGAAGTCATATTCTAGTTATTCAAATGGAGGTTGGAGGTAGGATGTCGGAGGAAAAATAGCCCAGTGTGATAGCCGTACATGGACCTTAGACACACTGTTGTAATGTTCCTATAGAGGTCTAGAATTCTTTAAGCGAAGTCATATTCTAGTTATTCACGAGTGTGTGTCAGATTTAAATGTATACAATAGCTTTAGGAAGTAAATACAATAGAATACAACACAATACAATAGGAGATTCTCTCCAACAAACAGATCATTGCCAAATGTATACAACAGCTTAAGGAAGTTAATACAACATAATACAACAGCATACAAAAGAATACAATAGGAGCGGCTTTCAACACAAAAATGCAACAGCCTAAAGAGGCAAATACAATGGAATACAATAGAAAACATCAGGGCAGCAGCAAAATACACTAACAAATAAATAGATAATAAATAAATAAATAAATAAATTGATAAATGGTAGAACATATATACAAATAATCAGTTATTAAGTCAATGTAATAACAGAAATGATGATACTAATAACACACGTAAATAACATGAAACAACAACAGCATCTATTGTAATAGAATAGGCTACAATATTTTTTCATCTATTTTTCTCTAGCTATTTTTCAATTATTTTATGTTTATCTTATTTTCTAATTTCTATCAACGCATTTCTTTTTTAACTATATATATTTGCAAGCAAGTGAAACGGCCTTGTTGTGGATGTACTGTGCCTTACTACATTGCTTCTGACCCAGGGCAGTTGGCGGGATGCAGGTATGACCCGTCATCCATGAGGAGCTAAGAGGGTAAGGTGGGGTGGAAGGGTGGTGGATGAGAGTGGAATAGGTGGAATAGGTACGTGCCACTGACTTGGCTACCTCCCTTGTAAGGGGGAAAATCTTGGTAGACATAAATAAATCTACTAATTTATAAAACAAAGATACTTCAACAGTCTTCCTTTACTTGTTATTACAGAGGTGCAGGTACTTGATTACTAGTGGGCAAATCGACGCAACCAGTTGCATGAACCGGTCGCAAGGGACGTCTGGACGCTATGAAACCAGTATTCCCCCTACTGTCTGGACATAAACATATAATCTCCCTTTATTTGTTATTTCAGAAATGCAGGTACCTGACTGCTAGTGGGCAAGCGCACAGGGAATACTGCCTTCACAGAGTGTAGACCTCCGTTGCGATCGGTTTCATGCAACTAGTTGCGTCGGTGTGCGATGTGCCCTGGGCAGGTTTAGTAAAAAAAAAAAAAAAAAAAAAAAAGAAAAAAAAAAAAAAAAAAAAAAAAAAAAAAAAAAAAAAAAAAAATGTAGAATCCTTATAACTCAGTTAACTTAACCTGCTTCGAGTTAACCAAGATCAAGATAACCCATAAAAATTGACTTAACTCTTATCTTTAATCTGTCGTTTTCTTTCTTTTTCCTCCATCTCTTCTTCTTCTTCTTCTTCTTCTTATCTCTTCTATATTCGCTCCTCTGTTATCTATATTTCTTCTTTGTCATTCTTCTTATTCAGTTTTTTTTCTTCCTCTTTCCTTTCTTTTTTCTTTTTATTTATTTTCTTCTTTTTCTTTTCTTCCCCTTCTATTCATTTGTTTTATTTTCCTTCTCTTTCTTTTTTATTTTTTTTCTTGTTTTTCTTTTTTCTTTCCTTTCCCTCCTATTTTTGTTTTATTTTCTATTTTTTCCTTTATTTTTTCTTTCCTTTTCTTTAATTTTTCTTTCCTTTTCTTTTTCTTTTTTCTTTCCTTTTTTCTTCCTTTTTCCCTCTTTTCCTTTCCTTTTCTCCTCTCTTTTTCTTATTTCCTCTTTCATCTTCTTTCTCTTCTCCCCTCTCTTTTTCTCGTTCTTTACTCTTTTATTTATTAATATATTTATAAATTTGTTTATTTATTCATTTATCTATCATCTATTCATTCATTCACTTATTTATTTATTCATCTATTTATTTATTTATTTATTTATTTACTTATTCATTCGTTTATTTTACTTTTTCTTCCTTCGCTCTCTTCTCTTCTTCCTTCCTTCTTCTTGTTCTTTCCCTCATACATTCCCCCTCTCCTTCCATTTCCTTTTTTCCATGCGATTGGTTTTCTCCCTTCCTCCTCCTCCTCCTCCTCCTCCTCTCCCATTTCCTTCCTTTCTGCTTCTTCCCCTTCTACGTAACGACGATTTGTTCGTAGTTTCTTCTATTTCTTCTTCTTCTTCTTCTTCTCCTTCTTCTTTATTCCCCTCTTTCTTCCAAGTATTTCTTTCCTCTCCCTCTCTCTCTCTCTCTCTCTATATATATATATATATATTTATATATATATATATATATATATATATATATATATATATATATGTATGTGTGTGTGTGTGTGTGTCTACCTATTGCTCTCTCTCTCTCTCTTTCTCTCTTTCCTCTCTCTTCTCTCTCTCTCTCTCTCTCTCTCTCTCTATATATATATATATATATATATATATATATCTTTCTCTCTCTCTTTCTCTCTCTTTCCTCTGCGTCATTTCTTCATTCTCCCCACTCTTCTTCTTCTTCTTCTTCTCGTTCCCCTCTTTCAAGTTTTTTTCTTTCTTCGTTCTTTTTCTTCATCTACGTCTTAGTCTTCGTCTTCATCATCTTCTTCGTCTTCCTCTTGTTCTTTTTGCTTTCCTCCTCCCCTTCATCTTCGTCTTCTTCTTGGTCTTCTTAATCTTCTTCGTCTTCTTAATCTTCGCCTACATCTACGTCTTCTTCTTCGTCTTCTTCTTCGTCTTCTTAATTTTTGCCTTCATCTATGTGTTCCTCTTCGCCTTCCTGTTCTTCTTCGCCTTAATCTTCGTTTTCGTCTTCTTCCTCGTTTTCCTCTTTGTCTTCGTCTTCTTCTTTTCGTCTTTTCAGCAAAAAACTTACCATTCTACTCCCATAAAGTGGGAAGTGAGAAACCCCCCCTGGTAGGATGAACTCTGTCAGTTGCGGCAGCGGCGTTTCCTTTTTTTTTTTTTTTTGCCTATGTCTGGGTCGCCTCCCCACCTGGCAAGAAGCCCACAGCGGGTCCCGGGAATCGAACTTACGACCACCTGATGATGAGTTCGATGCGGTACCCCTTATTTATCTAAATGACCATATAAGGAAATCGGCCGACACATGGGGAGGACATGAAGCTACTCTTTAGCTAAATGACCATATAAGGAATTCTCCTTTACAGCACATTGTGGCCAGTTACAACTACAATACTGTTGCCGGTTACCTAGAGGCCGCGGGTCTTTGCATGAGAGACCTGGGGCAACGGATTGAGGTACAATGATCAAACTCAGCCAATAATTTTACATACATATATACACATACATACATACATACATACATATATACACATACATACATACATACATACATATATACACATACATACATACATTTATAAACCAAGGACTTTTTCCCCCTTACAAGGGAGGTAGCCAAAGGCATAAATCCACTTCCACCCATTCTATCCCTCACCCACTCCACTCCCATTCACCACCCCTCCCTCCCTCCCTCTTTTCTTGGCTCCTCTTGGATGACGGGTCATCACTGCATCTCAGCCACTGCCCTAGGTCAAGACACAGCATATCCACAGCAGGGCCGCTTCATTTAATCGGCATTGATCTTCATGCATTTCTTTTCTCAACTCTCTCTCTCTCTCTCTTTATCTCTCTCCCCCTTTCTCTATCTCATTCTCTCTTTCCCTCTCCCCCTCTCTATCTATTTTGACGCAATTGTTTTATTTATATTTATTTCTATAATCATTATTATCATTATATATATATATATATATATATATATATATACAAATGTTTTCTTTTTCTTTTCCTTTTTTTCTTTCTTTTTCCGGAGAAACATGAGGCATCGCTGGATTGACTTCGTATCACACCAGACACTGTACTGTGAGGTTCACTCTAGGCAAATTACCTCCAACATAATTCGTGAACGTCAACTCCGGCTAGATGGGCATCACGTGGCACGTTTCCCTGATGATGCTGATCCTATTCAGCGTTGTCTCCACAAGAGACAACAACTCTTGATGGAGGAGACGAAGAAGGGGACGACGCCCACTGAATCGATGGCTGGAGGGCCAAGTGGATCAAACCTGTCGGGAGTGATTTGGAGTTGGGATGAGATGGGAGGGCGTCTGCATGGGAGCTCGCTCCTCGGGGGAGAGACCGTGGAGGGGACTGGCGCCAGCGTGTGGTTGAAGCAACGGGCTCCCTGGTGTATGCCAACCCCAAGGGATGATGATGATGATGATGATGATGACGACGACGACAACGGATGATGATGATGATAGTCGTCATGATGATAACAATGATAATGATGATGATGATGACGATGATGACGACGATGATGATGATCATGATGATGATAATGAATATGATGATGATAATGACGATGATCATGATGATCATGATGATCATGATGATGACGATGATGGTCGTGATGATGATGATGATGATGATGATGATGATGATGATGACGATGATGATAATGGTCGTGATGATGATGATGTTGAAAATAATGATGATGATGATGATGTTGAAAATAATGATGATGATGATGTTGATAATGATGATGATGATGATGATACACAATGTATTTCTGTTGTGCGCTACTGGCGTAATCGCAAGCGTGCAGGTCTCATATTCCCTTAGTTTTAGGTTCGAATCCCGCACTCCTCTCCTCTCCCAAAAGTGACTGTTAGTTACCTGCCCCCAACAGTCCCCATTACACTTAGGGCAAAGGTGACGGCTTCGGCCGGAGCTACTCAGCGCCTCCTGGCGTGTGCTCCTTACAACCATAATGTATTTGTGTTATCATCAAGGACGCATACTTTAAACACTGTGTACCCATAATCAATCAATCAATCAGCCACTCTGAGTCCACTGCTGAAAAAGGCCCCCTTCAACCTATTCCATGACTTGCATAAGGACTGCGCCAACCTCTGCCACGTCACTCCTGCAAACCTCCCTGTCTCTTCTCTCCACCTTCTGTCTGGTCTCTCTCTTCCACGCTTCCCATCTCGCAGCGTCCAGTGAGTAAGACTCTTGCTCCATCGCTCATCGTTCGTTCCCAATTCCACTTCCTCTCTTTTGCCAAAACCTCCACAATAACCTCTTTCACTCCTGTCTGCTCTCTTTCTCTCTCCCAACTTGCTCTCTTTCTGTCTCTTTTTCAGCTTTATTCCCACCCTTGATCTCTCCATTCTCTTCTGTGCTCTCTTTAGCTTCGCCTACATCGTCTTCGTCAGTTTCAAAGTCTCACATCTGTATATAATGGTTGGCATTATACACTGATTATAGATTTTACGTTTCAAATATAAAATTAGAGAGCCACTCATGATCTTGTATTTACAAAACATTTTCCGACCAAATGCAATACGCCTTTTTTCATCATGACAATATTAAGTCACTTTTACCATCTGGCCTAAATAATTATACTCTTCAACTTCTGAAAGACTCTCACCATCGATTATAATCTCTTTACTTTGAACATTACCCTGGTTTTACTCTAATTCATTTTTAAAACTACTTTGAGACTTTCCTTGTTCAGATCACTCAGCATATCTTGTACGTATTCTGCTCTTTCTGAAATAGGAATGTCATCCGCAAATCTTAGCTTATTGAAATATTCGCCATTAATCTTTAAACCTTTCTCTTCCTAACTCAACCTTCTGAAAATATTTTGCAAGCAAGTTGTAAATACTTTGGATGAAATCGTATCTCCTTGTCGTACTCCTTTCTCGATCTTTATCTTTTCTGTATCTTTATGTAGTCTGATTACAGCGATACTTTTGCATAATCTTTTCTAGAACCCGTACAACGTATTCGTTCGCACCCTGACTGCCCATTGTTCTTTATTCTACCGACTCGAAGGCCTTTTCGTAATCTACAAAATCTAAACAAAGAGGTATATTGTATTCTGTCGTTTTCTCGATTAGTTTATCTACCGTCTGTAAATGGTCTAGAATTGAATATCCGCTTCTAAAACCTGCCTTTTCTCCTTGTTGGTTTCCATCTAAACTTTCAATTAGTCTTTTTGTAAGGATCTTGGAGAATACTTTCAATACACAATAGCATTGCACCATGATTCAGGAACGCTTTCTTGGCGCAAACACCGGGTGCACAACAGAGCAAATTCAATATGAACTTGTTTAGTTCTACACTCTCTATTTAGTCCCTCTTATTTTTAATCTGCACATTCCTTCTTCTTTTAATTAGGTAATTTGGAGTATTTTTTTTTCTCTAGTGGTTTTTGTACTTCCTACTTTCTCAGCATATTCCCTAACGATATTCACTAAATTCGAATTCATACCTCAGACGGTGTCCTCGTTATTTCTTAGACCTTCGAATCTGCTTTCAATTTCTAATTGAACTTCCTTCTGGTCATCCTTAACCTTCACAAGGCTTATATTCCTCTTCAAAACTAGTTAATTTCTCTCGGCTCTGAAACTGATTTTAGCTGTGCAACCTACCATTCTATGGTGACTACTTAGTAACACAAACATAATAAAGAGGGTCAAATACCTGTCATTCCGTTTATGCGATCCTTTCCAGGAGAATGTTGCCGGTTTCCTGGGGGTTGCGGGTCACCTACATCAATGTTTCTCAGCCTTTCAAGCTTTGTGGGACCCTTGGATTGACTTATATATTCAGGGGGCCCCTTGAAACGAGATTAGATAGTATATAGCCACTTTACATTTATAAGAGTTGTTACTACAGTCCTTGCGCTCCTAGAAGTCCGTTCTGGCCAGAAGCGGTAATCCCCCCCTCCCCCCGAGTGCGACGTTGACAATTTGACCACAAATTATATCGGCGTGGCAACATGGGGGGAAAAGCGCTTTTGCCACGTTTCATAGAAGTGATTCAAATCATTGTTATAATCCTAATGAATGATATTCATTGTACTATACAGGTTTCTTTACTATATATAGAATAGAGAACAAATCAAATAGTATATAGATGAGAAATAAGAGAGGGAAAGACAGAGAGAGAAAGAGAGAGAGAAAGAGAGAAGCATGTACTAAGGTTGATTTGGCAACGTGGCTCATGACGTATACCACAACCTGAACGGACTCCTTGATGCGCACGGACTATAAAGGGTTTTCTCTCCATAGATATTGGTGTTTATTATCAAGAAAAAATAGAAAAAAAATGGACGTCTTGATGAAGATACACTGTGTAATCACGAATAATATAGTAAATTGAGCTTTGACAGAATTAAATGTAATATGTTGAATTCCCGCCCTGTGGACCCTTTGGTAGGGGTCCCTCGCCCCCCCCTAGGGATTCTGCGCCCCCCCCCAGGGGTCCCGCTCCCCCCAAGGGGTCCGAGGCTCTTTGGTTGAGAAACACTGGTGTAGAGGAGAGACCAGGGGCAACGGATTGATGGATTGATTGATCCTGTTCCACTCAACTCCACCAAACATACCTGCAAAGAACAAAGCAAAAAGTCAGTCAATGGTATTCTATCATATAAGAACAGAAGAACATAGGAATTGAGGAGACTTCAAGAGACCATAAGGCCTACACTAGGCAGTTCCATATTCCTCACCAGCTGTCATCCATATATAAAAAAATCATCACACACACACACACACACACACACACACACACACACACACACACGTACATAATAAAAGATATTGCAAGAGACCAAAAGGCCTACACTAAGCAGTTCCACATCCCTCAACAGCTGTCATCCATATATAAAAAAAATCATCTAATCATCTCTTAAAGCAATCAATTGTTTCAACATTCATTACTTAAAAACAGAATGGAGGAGACTGCAAGAGACCATAAGGCCTACACTAGGGAGTTTCATGTCTCTTACTACCTGTCATCCCTATCTATATAGTTAACCTCCTCTTAAAACAGCCGCTCACTAACAAGATGGTTATTAAGTCAATTGCATTTATTAAGTACAGTTGGTAAACAAGTTCTTATTTCCTTACATAAGAACATAAGAA
>NW_027467536.1:195000-215000 GCF_046742065.1 Oratosquilla oratoria
AAACACAAATACTAATAAACACGAATAACATATTTCTATTATCAAAACAAAAGTCAAAATTAAAATATAAAATCACATTTACACAAAAGAAAATTTGAATTAATAAATAAAATAATAATAAAGCGGGGGAGAATATAGATAAATGAAATAAATATAATAAATAGGTAATAAATAGATAAAATAACGAGAGAAAAATACACAAAATAATCAAATTAATATAATAAAAATATAAATAATTAGAAAATAAATTGAATAGGAAAAAGGAAGAGGAAAATATCTAGAAATAATAATAAAGACAAAAAAAAAATATTTAGAAAAAATAATAATAACGAAAATAGAAGATAAATAAAATAGTAAAAAAAAAAAAAAAAAAAAAAGAAAGAAAGAACGAAAGGAAGAATACTCAAACAAAACAACAATACAAGAATGATAAAAAATAGAAAGAATAATAATAACGAAAGAAAATAAATAAAACAGTAAAAAAAAGAAAAGAAAGACAGAAGAAAAGGAAGAATACTCGAACAAAACAACAATAATATAAAAATAGAAAAATAATAACGAAAAAAGAAGAAAATAAATAACACAGTAAAAAAAAAGAAAAATACTCGAACAAAACATCAATACAAGAATGATGAAAAATAGAAAAATAATGACGAAAAAAGACGAAAATAAATAACAGTAACAAAAAAAAAAAAAGAAAAAAAGAAAAAAGAAAAAGAAGAATACTCGAACAAAACGACAATTCAAGAATAATAAAAAATAAAAGAAAAAACAATAATAAAAAATAGAATAAATAAAACAATAAAGAATAAAAAAGAAAAAAGAAAAGAAAGAAAAGAAGAAAAATACTCGAACAAAACAACAATACAAGAATACAGTAGGGCCGTAGCCACCAACAACAGAGCGATGCTTCCCCTGGGCAAAGTCCCAATACTCAGCCTTTGACGAGTGGCCCCCGAAACACTCGTATCAATGGGGGGGAGGGAGGGGGGGTTAATATCCCCCCACACACACACCTTCCCTCGGCACCCGAGAGGCAAGCTAATACCCACCTCCCCCACCCTTCCCCCGGCACCCGAGATGCAAGCTATCCCCTTTTCTCCCCCCTCTCTCCCCCCCTCTTCTCTTATCCTCCCTCCGGCATCAGAGAGCCAAGCTAATACCCCCCCTTTCCCCCACCCTTCCCTCGGCACTCGAGGTGCAAGCAAATATCCCCCTTTTCTCCCCTCTTCTCCCACCTTTCCCCCGGCACCCTAGATGCAAGCAAATACCCCCCTTTCCCTCCTCCTTTCTACCCCCTTCTCCCATCCTCCCCCCGGCACCCGAGACGCAAGCTAATATCCCCCTTTCCCTCAACCCCCTTCCCCCCTTTCTCCCCCCTTCTCCCATCCTCCCTCCAGCCCCCGAGACGCAAGCTAATATCCCCCGTTTCCCTCTCCCTTTCTCCCATCCTCCCCCTGGCACCAGAGAGGCAAGCTAATATCCCCCTTTCCCTCACCCCCTTCTCCCACCCTTTCCCCGGCACCCAAGACGCAAGCTAATATCCCCCTTCCCCTCTTTCTCCCCCCTTCTCCCATCCTCCCCCCGGCCCCCGAAACGCAAGCTAATACCCCCTCCCCACCTCTTCTTCCGGCACCTGAGACGCAAGCTAATATCCCCCTTTCCCCCTTTCTCACCCCCCCACTTCCCCCGGCACCCGAGACGCAAGCTAATATCCCCCTTTCCCCCCTTCTCCCATCCTCCCCCCAGCACCCGAGACGCAAGCTAATACCCCTCCCCTATGCCCCCCTCCCTCCCGTTCTCTTCTGCGTCTAAGAAGCTGAACTAAGAGAAGTTAATAAACCTAGAATACGAATCTTAGACACAGAATGGTTGAGACCTTCTTAGTCTAGAAAGTTATTGTAACCCAAGTCGTTTCTGCCCAAACCGAGTAGCAAAAGCAAGTAGCATGCTAGCCTAGTGTACCGCCACCTTTACATTGTAACTGAACTGCCGCGGTTTGAACCGCTAGTGCGAACAGCGCCTATGGGCTATGGGTTATTGGGGAGAGTCTGAGTATGGGGATCCATAATGAGTGCTACAAGATGATGAATTATCACACTGGGCTATTTTTCCTCCGACATCCTACCTCCAACCTCCATTCGAATAACTAGAATATGACTTCGCTCACAGAAATCTAGACTTCTCAAAGAACATTTCAACAATATGTCTAACATTCCTCTAGGTTTACAATCTCTTAGTTCATCCGTCAGCTCTACTAGACGGAAAGATAATTTGACAGTTGGAGATTTGAAAATTCAAATATTGTAACCGTTTTAACGAACTCTCAACGGTCGGTGTTGGTGAAGCCCGTGGAAGCCCAGTGTGATAGCCCCTTATATATGGGGGAGTGGTTACGGGAGTTAACGTCGGATAGATAGGGGTCCCCCTGCCCTTCTAGCTTTAACAAGGGTGATACAGGCAAGGTCATCATATCAAGACAACAAGGCAGGATTCGTAGAAACGGATTTAAATGGTCAAATTTAGGATTAAGAAGGAAATAGGCAAGAACTGGTTTACCCACAGAGTAGTTAATTAACGAATGGAATAGACTTAGTAACCGTGATGTAGTTAGTGAGCGCTGAAACAATAATAAAATTGGTCGTTTTAAGAGAAGATTAATAATAGATGACAGGTGGTAAGGGACATGGAACTGCCTAGTGTAGGCCTTAGGGTCTCTTCCGGTCCCCTCCATTCTTATATTCCCAAGTTTTTGGTGAACAATGGGTCACACAGACAGAACAAATGTCAAAAATGGTGAACAAATGATCAAATAAATTAATTGACTACATTAATTACTCGTGGAGACATTTGCTCATCAGTCATTGATTTCATTGATTGTCCAAACAATGAAAGACACAGAAAACGGCGACATCTACTTCATCAATTGGGGTCATACGCCAGAGGGCCAAATGGTCAGACCGTCAGAGGTCACCTAACCAGTTTACCAAGAAATCTCTCATTTTCTCTCTCTCTCTCTCTCTGTACGTGTGTATGTAATGTGTGTATGTTTGTGTGTTTGTGAGTGTATATATATATATATATATATGTGTGTGTGTGTGTGTGTGTGTGTGTGTGTGTGTGTGTGTGTGTGTGTGTGTGTGTGTGTGTGTGCGTGTATGTGTGTTACTCTCCAACAATCTAAATAAAAAAAATTGACACAACTTTTTTGGCCAAACAATCAAGAAGTTTAAGTGAAGGTTAACATTAGGAAGAAAATCGTAGGTTAACCTCCAATTCAAGGTCAACCTCAGGGCCAATCTCAAGGTTAACCTCGAGGCTAAGGCCGTCAAGGTTAAGTTCAACCTCGAAGTTAAGGTCACTCTAATAGTCAAGGTCAACCTCGAAGCCAAGGTCACTCTCAAGGTCACTCTCAAGGTCAACCTCGAGGCTAAAGCCGTCAAGGTTAAGTTCAACCTCGAAGTTAAGGTCACTCTAATAGTCAAGGTCAACCTCGAAGCCAAGGTCACTCTCAAGGTCAACCTCAGGGCCAATCTCAAGGT
Source organism: Oratosquilla oratoria (assembly GCF_046742065.1). Taxonomy (NCBI): domain Eukaryota; kingdom Metazoa; phylum Arthropoda; class Malacostraca; order Stomatopoda; family Squillidae; genus Oratosquilla; species Oratosquilla oratoria. The sequence continues at coordinate 198,543 of NW_027467536.1, forward strand.
CAACCTCGAGGCTAAGGCCGTCAAGGTTCAGTTCAGCCTCGAATTTAAGGTCACTCTAATAGTCAAGGTCAACCTCGAAGCCAAGGTCAAACTCAAGGTCACTCTCAAGGTCAAGGTAAACCTCGAAGCTAAGTTCAAACTCGAGGTCAAGGTCAGATTCAAGGTCAACCCCAAAGTCAACTTCAAGTCCGACTTCAAAAACTCCAACGAACGAAAGACCAAGGTCGACCTCAAGGACCACCACGACCACAAAAGAGAGAGAGAGAGAGAGAGAGAGAGAGAGAGAGAGAGAGAGAGAGAGAGAAACTATTTTTCTTTTCGAGGACGACCTACCCAGGTGGTCCTCAAGGGCGAGCCTTGACCCGTCCCACTCCATCCCTGATTGTCAATCGCATTTAGTTCGTTTTCTTTCATTTGTTTCGTTTTGTTTTCTCTTTTCGTGAACAAGCTCGAAGAGAGAAAGAGAGCGAGTCGGGAGAGAGAAAGAGAGCAGACTGGAGTAAAAGAGATTATTGTGGAGGCTTTGGTAAAAGAGAGGAAGTGGAATTGGGCAGGTAAAGTCGCTATCACATTGGGATAATTTTCCTTCGACATCCAACAAATCGGTGGTACCGCTACCTCCAGCACTTTTTCCGCCGTCAAGAAATTTTCCTCCAGCATTTTAGATTCCTTCCTGGCTGCAAATTTGCTCCAACAGTCGGAGGAAAAATATCCCAGTGTGATAACCCCTTTAATTAGCGTGAACGAATAATGAGCAATGGAGCAAGTGTATGGCTGACTGGATGCCGAGAGACGGGAAGCGTGCAAGGCCGAGACTAGACAGAAGGTTGGGGGGGGAGGTGACGTAGAGAGAAGTTTGCAGGAGTGATGTGGTGGCTGATTGACTGGCTCTTCCTCTTTTTCATCTCTCTTTTCTTTCTCTTCCTCTTCTCAGGAAGATTTCAGAGTATATCCTTTCTCTCTCTCTCTTTTCCTTTTTTCTCTCTTTCTCCCTCTTTCTCTCATATTTTTTCATTTCTCTTCCTTTTTCTCCTCTTTCTCTCTCTCTCCCTCTTTCTTTCTCTCTCTTATTTTTTCATTTCTCCTCTTTTCTCTCTCTCTCTCTTTCCTTTTTCTCTCACCTTTTTTCATCTCTCCTTTTCTCCCATCTCCTCTCCTCTCTCTCTAGCTCTCTTCCTATTTCTTCCCTTCCCTCTCTTTTTTATTTTTTGTCCTCTTTCTCTCCTTTTGTTGCTCCCATCTTTCTATCTCCTCTCTTTTCGTTCTTCCTCTCTTTCTCTTTTTTCCTATCCCACCCCTTTTGCATTTCCTCTCTCTTTTTTTCTCTCTTCCTATCCACCTTTTTCCCTTCTCTCTCTCTTCTTATCCCCTTTTCCCTCTCCTCTCTCTCTCTTTCTATCCCCCTTTTCCCTTTCCTCTCTCTCTTCCTATCCCTACTTTTCCCTTTTCTTCCTCTTTCTCTCTCTTCCTACCCCTCTTTTACCCTTTCCTCTCTCTCTATCTCTCTCTCATCCTACCCACCTTCCCCTTTCCTCTCTCTTCCTAACCCTACTTTTCCCTTTCCTTACTCTTTCTCTCTCTTCCTACCCCCCTTTTCCCCTTTCCTCTCTCTCTCTCTTTTCCTACTCTCTTTCCCTTTCCTCTCTATGTTCCTATTCCTACTTTTCCCTTTCCTTCCTCTCTCCCTCTCTCTCTCTCTTCCTATCCCCATTCACCCCCCTCTCTCTCTCTCTCTCCCTCTCTCTCTCCTAAAGCTAAATCAGTATTCCAAGTGTGACGGTTGTTGTTATCCGTCTCCTTCTGAAATAACTAACTGAAACAAACACGGTTAGTTAACTGGACAACACTAATCCACTTCATCCGAGTAGATTTTTTTTTTTTTTTTACTTTTTTTTTTACTTTCATTAAAATTTATTTATATTTATATTTCTTGCTTTTCATTATTATTTTTTATTCTAATTTTCGTTTTTTTTATTATTATTTTTTTTTTACTTTTATTAAAATTTATTTATATATCTATTTCTTGCTTTTCATTATTATTTTATTCTAATTTAATTTTCGTTTTATTTTAATATTTTATTTATTTACTCATTCACCTGTACATTTATCTATTTATACATATATGTATCTATTTATTTATCTGTTTATTTAATTTTTATTCTTTTTTATTATATTTTTCGTTTTATTTTTCATTTTTATGCACTTATTCATTTGTACCTTTATCTATTTATAAATTTATGTATCTAATTATCTATCTGTTTATCTAATTTATTATAGACTAAAAATCTTGTTCGGTAATTGGTCAAATACCTCTCATTTTCAAGCAAATTGTGACATTTGGTCCATAGAACGGCCAAAGTTTGACTTGCCACCTCCTCATTGGTTATTTCTAGACTTTTTAAGGACGAGAAGATGAAAAAAGGAGAAAAAAGTTGTGTTTTTCCACCATTTATGTAGATAGTGAATGTGCACCGAAGGCCAAATACCCTGCGAAGCAGGGACTGGCGAAGCCGGGTGCTTGTAAAAATATAAGCCTACATATATACATAAGTAAATTGAAATAGATAAATAGATAAACGAATGGATAAATGAAATTAAATAAATATATGAATATTATATATAAAATAAATAATGATTTCAACGGGTTTTAGGTTTGGAATGGTTCAATATGATAAATCAATAATTAAAATAAAATAAGATACCTTAAGTTAAAAATTAAAATGCACGAAAATGTTGTCACGAGCTTTTTCTTTACTAAGAGAGAGGGAGAGAGAGCAGTGACTTTATTTACACCTCTACGGAGCACAGTCACGTAGCATCATTATCCTATTGGAGATTATATATATATATATATATATATATATATATATATACATATATATATAAACGATAATGATAACAATAGTAATAATAATAATATTAATAATAATAATATTATTATTATTATCATTATCATTATTTTACTGTCATTATTATTATAATAAAAATAATAACAATAATTATAAGAAAACAAAAATTATAGAATAAATACTGATCACTTTTAACTTCTGTCCTTTCCTTATGACGGTCCGCCGGTGATCGACGACGACAGTGCTCCGGTGAAGTGTGATGCGCTTTAGTGAAGCTGGGCGATGATGCTGAGGTCTTTGGCGCTGATGCCAATGGAGGTGACTGTGGAGCCTAATCCTTGACCCACACATTCATCCACACTCCAGGCAAATGTGAACCAAGTGGATCAAATCCACTTTTTGTCCACCGTGCAGATTCCACCTCTAATGTGGAACATCGTCCCCAAGGATAGAAACGCTGGTTACTGGTGAGAAAATGTCTGTTCTGTCCCAAGGTTAAGAACTTTTACATCACTCCCTTCTGTTCATTTCTGTTCTCCTTTTGTGTTCTTCTTTCCCAAGACGTTTGCCGATCAATGTTCTTTCTTGTGTTCTTCCTCTATTCCCGGTTGGCTATGAGCGGCCTTCTTGTTCTCTCCTGTCTCTCTCTCTCTCTCTCTCTCTCTCTATCTCTATCTCTCCCTCGCTCTCTCTCTCCTTATATTTCTCTTTCTCAATCTCTCTTCCCTTCTCTCTCTTTCTCTCTCTCTCTCCTTATATTTCTCTTTCTTAATCTCTCTCTCCTTATATTTCTCTTTCTCAATCTCTCTCTTCCCTTCTCTCTCCTTCATTCTCTCTCTCTCTCTCCTTATATTTCTTTTTCTCAATCTCTCTCTTCCCTTCTCTCTCCTTATATTTCTTTTTCTCAATCCCTATCTTCCCTTCTCTCTTCTTCATTCTCTCTCTCTCCTTATATTTCTCTTTGTGAACCTCTCTCTTCCCTTCTCTCTCCCTCATTCTCTCTCTCTCTCTTCCTCTCTCTCCTTATATTTCTCTTTCTCAGTCTCTCTCTTCCCTTCTCTCTCTTTCTCTCTCCTTATATTTCTCTTTCTCAATTTCTCTCTCCTTCACTCTCTCTTTCTTTACTTATCTCTCTCTCTCTATCTTTCTCTCTCTCTCTTTTCTTCTCTCTCCTTTATTTTTTCTTTACTTCTCTCTCCTTCATTCTCTTTCTCTCTTCCTTTCTCTCTCCTTCATTTTTCTCTCTCTTTCTATCTCTCTTACTTTATCCCACTATTTCTCTCACTCTTTTTCTCTCTCTCTCTTTCTCCCTATCTCTCTGTTTTCTCCTTCTCTCTCTTCCTTTCTCTTTCTTTCATCCTCTCTCTCTCTCTCTCTCTATCTATCTATCTCTCTTACTTTATCCTTCTATTTCTATCTCACTCTTTTTCCTCTTTCTTCCTCCCTATCTCGCTGTTCTCTCTCTCTCTCTCTCTCTGTCTCTCTCCTTCTTTGTCTCTATTTCTCTCTCTCGAGTTCTCTTTTGTTCGCACTTATTTCATTTCCCTCATCACTACTCTCTCGACAAGTCTTTTCTCTCATTCCGTCTCTAATCTAGTTTAACGTCTTTTCTAGTTCAGGTCTTTTCTCACTTAAGTCTTCTCATTTAAGTTTTCTCACCAAAGTCTTCTCGCTTGAGTCCCCTCACTTAAGTCTTCTCACTTAAGTCTTCTCATTCAAATTTTCTCATTTAAGTTTTCTCACTTAAGTCTTCTCATTTAAGTTTACTCACTTAAATCTTCTCATTTAAGTTTCCTCGCCAAAGTTTTCTCATTTAAGTTTACTCACTTAAATCTTTTCATTTAAGTTTCCTCGCTAAAGTCTTCTCATTTAAGTCTAATCATTTAAATCTTCTCACCTAAGTCTCCTTACTTAAGTCTTCTCACTTAAATCTCCTCACTTAAGTCTTCTCACTGAAGTCTTCTCACATAATTCTTCTCACTTAAGTGTTCTCACTTAAATCTCCTCACTTAAGTCTTCTCACTGAAGTCTTCTCATATAATTTTTCTCACTTAAGTCTTCTCAATTACGTCTCCTTACTTAAGTCTTCTCACTTAAATCTCCTCACTTAAGTCTTTTCACTGAAGTCTTCTCACATAAATCTCTCCACTTAAGTCTTCTCAATGAAATATTCTCAATTAAGTCTTCTCACTTAAGTCTTGTAAATCAAATCTCCTCAATCATTTTCATCATCGAGTGTCCTAAAGGTGGCGGCACACTAGGCATTTCTCGCTAGCACGCTACTTGCTTTTGCTACTTGCTTTTGCTACTTGATTTTGAGGAGAAATGATTTTGGTTACGATTTTTTTTTCCTCAAATGTCAAATGACTCTTGCGTCTAAGAAGCTAAAATAAGAGAAGTTAATAAACCTAGAATACGAATGTTAAACACAGAATTGTTGAGATATTCTTATGGAAGTCTAGAATATTGTAACCCAAATCGTTGCTACCCAAACCAAGTAGCAAAAGCAACTAGCATAATAGTGTAGTGTGCTGCCGTTTCAACTCGCTTTCTATGCGTTTGTCAATTCTCATCCGCGGCGGATTGATGACGCCATATCTGTATTCAATTCTAACTAGGTGGAGGTGGAGGTGGAGGTGGAGGTGGATGTGTGCGTTAGATCACTCCCCTCCGGAACTGATGACGTCATTCCTAGATTTTATTCTAGCTAACACTAGAAGTGGTGGTAGAGGAGAAGGAGGAGGAGGAGGAGGAGGTGGAGGAGGGAGAGGAGGAGGAGAAGATGAGGTGGAGGAGGAGGAGAAGATGAGGAGGAAGAGGTGGAGGAGGGGGAGAAGGACGTGGAGAAGAGGAGGAGGAAGAGGAGGAGTAGTAGGAAAAGAAAAAGGAGGAGGAAAAGGAGGAGGGGAGGAGGAGGAGGAGGAAAGGGAGGAGGAGGAAAAGGAGGAGGAGGAGGAGGTGAAGAAGATGAGGAGAAGAAGGAGGAGTAGGAGGCTGTTGGAGAGGAGGAGGTGAAGAAGATGAGAAGGAGGAGGAGGAGGAGGAGGCGGAGGAGGAGGAGAAGGTGGTGGAGGAGGAGGAGGTGAAGAAGATGAGGAGGAGGTGGAGATTCAGGTGGAGGAGAAGGTGAAGGAGGAGGAAGAGGAGGAGGAAGAGGAGGTGGGTAGGAGGAGGTGGAGATGGAGGGGGAGATGTCACCTCCCCTCGGAATAGATGACGTCATTCCTAGATCCTATTCTAGAGCGTCCTAGACGCCTCCCTGCACTCAGGAGGAGGAGGAGGAGGAGGAGGAGGACCTTGCCAATTGAAACTGAGGGGAAACAGGGCCGATCCCCAGGGGAGGAGCAGCGAGGGGAAAAGGGAGGGGAGGGAGGGGAGGAGCCCAGGGGAATGGGGAGGAAAGGGAGGTGGGAGGGAGGGAGGGAAGGGAGGGAAGGGAAGTGGAGGGAGGGAAGGGAAGGAAAGGGAGCTAGAAGGGAGGGAAGGGAGGGTAGGGAAGGTAAGGGGGAAGGGGAGGTAGGGGAAGGGAGGGAAGGTAGGAGGGAAGGGAGGGAAGGTAGGAGGGAGGGAAGGTAAAGAAGGGGAGGTACGGGGAGGGAAGGGAAGGAAGGAGAGATAGGATGGAGGGAAGGGGAGGTAGGGCAAGGGAGGGAAGGTAGGAGGGAGGGAAGGGAAGGAAGGGGAGGTAGGGGGGAGGGAAGGGAAGGAAGGAGAGATAGGAGGGAGGGAAGGGGAGGTAGGGGAATGGAGGGAAGGTAGGAGGGAGGGAAGGGAAGAAAAGGTAGGAAGGAGGGAAGGGAAGGTAGGAAGGAGAGATAGGAGGGAGGGAAGGGGAGGTAGGGGAAGGGAGGGAAGGTAGGGGGAGGGAGCGAAGGGAAGGTAGGAAGGAGGGAAGGGAAGGAAAGGAAGGGAAGGGAATGCAGGAGTGAGGGAAGGAAGGGAAGGGAAAGGAAGGAAGGGGGGTAGGGGGGGAAGAGAGGGAAGAGAGTGAGCTGGACAAGCTACCCTCCCACATCTTCCCCAGGGAGGACGGGTGAAGTCCCCAGGGGAGGAGGAGGAGGAGGAAGAGGAGGAGGAGGAGGAGGAGGAGGAGGAGGAGGAGAAGGAGGAGGGAAGGAAAGCGACATCCCCCCCTTCCCTTCCCCCCTCACCCCCCTCGAGGCCAAGGCTGCACAGAACCCCTATCCTCCCCCCGGGGGAGAGGCGAGTCTCCCCCGGGGGAGGGGGGTCTGAGGGTTAATACAGGTCTCTTGTTCCCCTGGGGGAACCACAGGGCCAAATAACCTGACTTGTTTATACACCGATTCCCCTGCGCAGGATTCGAACCGGGCGCCTCAGAGGAACATGAAGACATAGGAGGCCGCGAGAGACCATAAGGCCTACGTTTGGTAGTTCCATGTCCTTTACTATCTCACTTTCTCTTCAAACAACCAGTTATTTCAGCGCTCGCTACATAAGAATATAGGAAATTGTGAGGGACCATAAGGCCTACACTTGGTAGTTCCATGTCCTTTACTATCTCACCTTTTCTTAAAACAACCAGCTGTTTCAGCGCTCACTGTATAAGAACAGAAGAACATAAAAACGAAGGAGACTACAGGAGACCATAAGGCCTACACTAGGCAGTTCCATGTCCATTGCTATCTCACCTTTTAAAATAACCAATTGTTTCAGCGCTCACTACATAAGAACATAGGAATCGAGGAGACTGCAAGAGACCATAGGGCCTACACTAGGCAGTTCCATGTCCCTTACTACCTGTCATCCATTAAGTTGATCTCATCTTTTCTTAAAACAACCAATTATAGTTTCAGCGCTCACTAACTACGTGACTGTTACAAAGTCTATTCCATTCGTTAATGAACCACTCTGTGAGTAAACCCGTTCTTGCCTATTTCCTTCTTAAACCTAAAACTGCCCAATTTAAACCCGTTACTGCGAATCCTGACCTGATGTCTTAATATGATGACCGAAGCAACGGACCAACGGACCAAAGCAACGAACCAAAACAACGAACCAACGGACCGAAGCAACGGACCAACGGACCAAAGCAATGGACCAAAACAACGAACCAACGGACCAACGGACCAAAGCAACGGGGCAATGGACCAACGGACCAAAGCAACGGGCCAACGGACCAACGGACCAAAGCAACGGACCAACGGACCAAAACAACGGACCAACGGACCAAAGCAACGGACCAACGGACCAAAGCAACGGGCCAGCGGACCAAAGCAGAGACCAACGGACCAAATCAACGGACCAAAACAACGGACCAAATTAACGGACCAAGAGAGAGACGCAAAGGCTCAATGGACCCCCCAGGGAATGAGGGGGGGGGACTAAAATGGGACCAAAATGGGACCAAAGGGGAAAGGGACCAATCCGGTCGAAGAGTCCAAGAAGACGACGATCCGAGGGGAGATAAAGGACCTCCCCCAACCCCCTTTTTCCCCTTTCCCTCCACTTGCCCCTCCCCCTTTCCTCCCTCTTCCCCTCTTACCTCCTTCCCCCTCCCCCTTACCTCCTTCCCCCTCACCCTTTCCTCCCTCTTCCCCCTTACCTCCTTCCCCCTCCCCTTTTCCTCCCTCTCCCCCCCTACCTCCTTACCTCGTACCTCCTTTCCTCTCCCCCTTACCTCCTTTTCCCTCCCCTTACCTCATTTCCCCTCCCACTTTCCCGCTTACCTTCTTTCCCCCCTTTTCCCTCCGTCCTTCCCCCTCTCCCCCTTTCCCCTCACTTCTCCCCCTTTCCCCTCACTTCTCCCACTTCCTCTTTCCCCTTTCTCCCATTCCTCATTCCCCTCCTTCTTTCCTCCTTCTCCGTCTCCCCACTTCCCCCTCTCCCCCTTTCCCCTCACTTCTCCCCCTCCCTCTTTCCCCTTTCCCCATTCCTCATTCCCCTCCTTCTTTCCCCCTTCCCTGTCTCCCCACTTCCCCGTCTTCCCCTTTCCCCTCACTTCTCCCCCTCCCTCTTTCCCCTTTCTCCCATTCCTCATTCCCCTCCTTCTTTCCCCCTTCTCCGTCTCCCCTCTCCCCTCTCCCCCCTCCCCCTCTCCCCCCTTCCCCTCCCCTCCCCCCGAAAGACGTGTGGAACCACAGAGAATCACTGGACAAAGGGTTTTAATGAACCAAAAGTCACCAGGAGATCAACGAGGCTGGGAAGGGGGCTGGGAGGAGGCTGAGAAGGGACTGGGAGGAGGCTGAGACGGGGCTGGGAGGGGGCTGAGGAGGAGGCTGAGACGGTGCTGAGAAGGGAGCTGGGAGGGGGCTGGGAGGAGGCTGAGACGGGGCTAGATGGGGACTGAGAAGGGGTCTGAGAAGGGGGCTGGGAGGGGGCTGAGAAGGGACTGGGAGGAGGCTGAGAAGGGGCTGGGAGGGTGATGAGAAGGGGCTGTGGGATTGAGAGGGGGTTGTGAGGGATGGAAGGGGGCTGTGAGGGGGCTGTGAAGGGGCAGTGAGGGGATTGTGAAGGGCTGGGAGAGGGCTGTGGGGGCTGAGAGTGGGCTGTGGGGGCTGAGAGTGGGCTGTGGGGGCTGGGGGCTCTGGGGGGCTGGAAGGGGCTGAAAGCTGAAAGGGGGCTGAAAGGGGACTGAGAGGAGGCTGGGATGGGTTGAAGGAGTCGGGATAGTACAGAGAGCTGAGGGGGTCTGGGGGCTGTGGAGAATGTAAGGGTGGCTGAAAGGTGGCTGTATGGACTGAGGGAGACTGATGGGGCTGTGAGGTGGCTGTAATGGTGAGGGGGGGCTGAGTGCGAGATTAGGGAGTCGAGGCCCTGAGTGGGGGGATGGGGGGGACCAGGAGGTTCCTCCCTTTCCCCCCACCACACACTCCCCCGGGGGAAAGGGGGGGAGGGAATCAAGGAAAAGGTTCATTGAGTAACCCAGTGAAGTGGACTGTGTGTTCTGCTTAAGCGGAGTGACGTCATTGATGTGACGTCAGTGGTATGGCGTGATTAACGTGACGTCATTACTGGGACGTCATACGGTGACACCACGTGTTCAAGCGTCATACGGAGTGACATCACGGGATGACGTCACGGCTTTTGTCCACAAGATCCTAGTATAGACAGAAAATCCTATGGGGCTACCAAAAATCCTAGGGAGTACCAAATATCCTATGGGACGGGGGGTGGGTAAAAAAAATCCTAGGATAAGAGCAAAAATCCTATGGTGGAAGGATACATATTAAATAAAAAATCCTAGGGTGAGGAAAAAAAATCCTAGGGGCTAGGGCCAAAAATCCTAGGGCGGTATAGCCAAAAATCCTTGGTCGGTATAGCCAAAAATCCTAGGGCGATATAACCAAAAATTCTAGGGTGATATAGCCAAAAATTCTAGGGCGGTATGGCCAATCCTAGGGTGATAGAGCCAAAAATCCTAGGGCGGTATAAACAAAAAATCCTAGGGTGATATAGCCAAAACTCTTAGAGGATATAACCAATAATCCTAGGGGCTATAGCCAAAAATCCTATGGACAGGACAAAAATCCTGTGAAGAGGAAAGAAAAGTCCTTTAGTAGTAAGACCTAAAATCCTAGAAGGATTGTATAGATTCCCACGAGGGAACCGGAGAACATATAGGCCTCCCCCCTCCCCCCCGGTGGGCGGGAAAGGGGGGAAGGGGGGAGAGATACAGCAGTAATCAGGAATCCTCATTTTGACGAACTTGAAATAAACGATTATGGCTAATCCCCTTTTGTAGAAAAAATGTGAAAAAATTTGAAAATAAGAATAAGAAATGAAAATTGAAAAAAAAAATCGGAATGATGTGGGTTGGGTTGGTCACTGCTCAAGAGGAAGGAAGAGGAGGAAGGGGAGGAGGAAGAGGAGGAGGAGGAAAGGGAGGGAGAGGAAGAAGAAGAGGAGGAGGAGGAGGAAAGGGAGGGAGAGGAAGAAGAGGAGGAGGAGGAGGGGAAGGAAGATGGAGAGGAGGAAGGGGAGGAAGAGGAGGGAGAGGAGGAAGAGGAGAGGAGGAAGAGGAGGAGGAGAAAGAGGAGGGAGAGGAGAGAGAGGAGGAAGAGGAGGAGAAGGAGACAGAGAAGGGAGAGGAGGAAGAGAAAGTAGAGGAGGAACAGGAGGAAAGAGAGAAGAGGAGGAAGAGGAGGAGGAGAAGGAGGAGTAAGAGAAGGGAGAGGAGAGAAAGGAGGAAGAGGAAGAGAAGGAGACAGAGAAAATAGAGGAGGAAAAGGAAGAAGAAAAAGAGAAGGAAGAGGAGGAGGAGAGGAGAGAGAGGAGGAAGAAGAGAGACAGGAGAAGAGGAGGAGAAAGAGAGGGGAGATGAGAGAGAGGAGGAAGAGGAAACGGCGGAGACAGAGAAGGGAGAGAAGGAAGAGGAGGAAAGAGAGAAGAGGAGGAAGAGGAGGGAGAGAATGAAGAGGAGGAAAGAGAGAAGAGGAGGATGAGGAGGAAAAGTAGGAAAGGGGGGAAGAGGAGGGAGAGGAAGAGGAGGAGGAGGAGGAAGAGGAGGAGGAGGAGGAGGAGGAGGAGTAAGAGGAGGAGGAGGAGGAAGAGGAGTAGCCATAAAGGAGGAGAGGAAGGGGAGTTGCATAGTGCTTGTGGAAGCATCAAAACAAGGGAGAGGAAGAGGAAGAAGAAGAGGACGAAGAGGAGAAAGAGTAGAAGAAAGAGAAGGAAGAAGAGGAAGAATACAGGGACAAGTAGGATTACAGGGAGGAGAAGAAAGAGGAGGAAGATGAGGAGGAGGAGGCGGAGGAGGCGTGTGAGTAGAGGGATGAGAAAGAGGAGGAGAAAGAGGAACAGAAGGAGGAAGAAGAGGAGGAGAAAGAGGAAGAGGAAGAATAAGACGAGGAAGAGGAGGAAGAGAAAGAGAAGAAAGAGAAGAGGTGGAAGAAGAGGAGGGAGAGGAGGAAGATGACGTGGAAGAGGACGAGGACGAGGAAGAGGAGGAGAAAAAGGAAGAAGAGGAGGAAAAGAAAGAGCAGGAGGAGTACGAGGAAGAGGAGGAAGAGGAAGAGGAGGAAGAAGAAGAGGAGAAGAAAAAGGAGGAAGAGGAGGAAGAGAAAGAGCGGTAGGAAGACGAGGAAGAGGAGGAACGAAGAAGAGGAGGAAGAAGAGGAGAAAAATGAGGAAGAGGAGGAGGAGGAAGAGAAAGAGGAGGAAGAGGAGAATGAGAAAAATGAGGAAGAGGAGGAGGAAGAGCAGGAGGAGGACGAGAAAGAGGAGAAAGAGGGCGAGGAAGAGGAGGAGGAAGAGGGAGAGAAAGAGCAATAGGAGGAAGAGGAAGAGGAGGAAGAGGAAGAGGAGGAAGAGGAGGAAGAAGAGGAAGAGGAGTAAGAAGAGGAAGAGGAGGAGGACGCTGGAGTTCAGCTCGGGGGGGGTGAGGTGAGGTGAGGGTGGGGGGAGTGTCAAAGAGGCACAAGGGGGCTGTGAGCAGGGGGGGAGTGAGGGGGGGCACCCACCCCCCACCCACACCAGCAGGGCCGAGGTGATTGGTTGCCATGGGGTCGTCGCCTTCGGGAGGAGGGAGAGGAGGAGGAGGAGGAGGAAGAGGAAGAGGAAGAGAAGGGAGGAGGAAGAGAAAGGAGGAGGAAGAGGAGGAGGAGGAGTAAGAGGAGTAACAGGGGGAGGAGGATCGAGGAGGAGGAGGAAGAGGAGGAGGAACAGGGGGAGGAGGATGGAGGAGTAGGAAGAGGTAGAGGAGGAGGAGAAAGAGGAGGAGGAAGAGGTAGAGGAGAAGGAGGAAGAAGAAGAGGAGGAGGAAGAAGAAGAGGAGGAAAAAGGGGAAGATGAAAAGACAGAAGAGGAAAAGGAGGAGGAGAAAGAAGAGGAAAAAGATTGGGAGGAGGAGGAGGAAGAGGAAGAGAAGGAAGATTGGGAGGAGAAGGAGGAGAAGGGGTAAGAAGAGGAAGAAGATTGGGAGGAGGAGGAGGAGGATGGGGGGAGAAGGAGGAGGAGGAGGAGCAGGAGGAGTGAGTGGAGGATGTGGAATGTGGATTGGAAAATCAGAGTACGAGAAAGACCAAAGAGCTTTGAGTGGAAGATGTGGAGGATGAAGGTGGAGTGGATGAAGAGTGGAGTAGATGGATGGAGGATGGAGTATGTGAAGGATGTGGACGATGGAGTAGTTTGAGGATGGAGTATGTGGGGGATGAGGGTATAGTGGATGAAGAGTGGAGTAGATGGATAGAGGATGGATGATGGAGTATGTGGAGGATAGAGGGTGGAGTAGGTTGAGGATGGAGTAGGTTGAGGATGGAGTAGGTTGAGGATGAGGGTGGAGTAGGTTATGGATGGAGGGAGGAGTGGATGGGGGATGGATTAGGTGGAGTATGGAGAAAGTGGAGGATGAGAATGGAGTATGTGGAGTGGATGTAGGAGGTGGATGAGAAAGTCAGTGTGTTAAATTCTTTGAAAATGGATGAGCTACGTGGATGATTCCCTTCAAAGAGAGTGGATGAGAAATGGATGAGTGGAAGGACACAACCGGCACCCATTTTTTTTTTTTTTTTTAAGAGACCAAACTCCGTTTTCTTTTTAGGATTTATTTTTCCAAATAGGACATATGTACGTATATATATATATATACATATATATATATACATATATTATATATGTAGATATATATATATATATATACATATATATATATACATATATATATATACATATATATATATATATACATATATACATAATGTGTGTGTGTGTGTGTGTGTGTGTGTGTGTGTGTGTGTGTGTGTGTGTGTGTGTGTGTGTGTGTGTGTTTACCTAGTTGTATTATACGGGAAGGGAGCTATGCTCGTGGTGACCCGTCTTTGTATCTCTCAGCATCAAGTTTTTTCTTAAAACATTGAATAGTGTTTGCACACACGGTTTCTGTCTAATTTGTTCCAAGTATCTATCACTCTGTGTGGGAAGCTGTTCCTTTTCAGATCTCTTCTGTAATTATCTTTTTTGAGTTTCTTTTCGGGTCCTCTTGTTTTTCTATTTATCCCATTTCAATAAATCATTCTTAACTAAGATTTCCATGCCTTTCATAATTCTACAGATATTTAGTAGGTCTCCTCTTTCCCTTCTTTGTTCCAGAGTTGGTCATTCTAATTTGGACAGTCTTTGTTCATATGTCATTTTGGAAAGAGTTGGTGCCAGTTTTGTTGTTGCTCTTTGTATTCTTTCTATTTTTTTTTTTTTAATTCTTTTTGGTACTGGGTGTCCATAGTGTTGCTGCGTACTCGAGTTTTGGTCTTATTAGTGTAGTTAATTTTTTTTTTTTTTTTTTTATCATTTCCTCGTCCAAATAGACAAATGCCACTTTTATTGACCTCAATAAATTGTAGGTTTCTCCGACTATTTTATTAATATGCTTGTCAGGTGTCATGTCTTTGCTGATCATCACTCCAAGGTCTTTTTCCGATTTTACTTTTTTGACCTCTTCTTCACCAATTTAATAATCTCTCGATATTCTGTTTTTACTTTTTCCAAATTCCATTATACATTTCTTGATATTGAATTTCCCTTTCCACTTTTGAGTCCATTTCCAGATCTTGTCCAAGTCTTATTGTAATGAGTTGCAATCCTCCTCCGTTCTTACTTTCTTTAGTATTTTTGCGTCGTCTACAAAGAAATTCATATAACACTCTACTCCTTCATCCTTGTCATTTATGTATATGGCAAACATGATCGGGGCCACTACTGATCCCTGCGGGACACCACTTATCATTTCTTCCCAATTTGAGAATTTATCTCCAATTACTACTCTCATTTTCCTCCCAGACCAGGAAGTCTTTCATCCATTCCAATAATTTTCCTCTGATGCCACCTATTGACTCTATCTTCCTTATTAGTTTCTTGTGTGGTACCTTATCAAATGCCTTTTGTAGGTCCAGAAAGGCACAGTCTTCCCAACCATCTCTTCTCTTGTATTATATCTATTAATCTCGAGTAGAAGCAGATCAAGTTTGTTGTACATTATCTTCCTTGTCTGAATCCAAATTGATTTGGATTCTGTATAGTTTTTTCTTCCAAATGTTTAACCCATCTAATTTTGATGACCTTTTCGCAAATTTTTGCTACAGTGCTTGTCAGAGAGACTGGTCTGTAATTTGATGGATCTTCCTTGTTTCCTCCATTATAAATCGGTACAATGTTTGCATTCTTCCAGTCCTGTGGCAATTTTCCTTCTTGAAGTGAGAATTTAAATATATTGTATATTTTATCTGTTAATTCCTCAATGCATTCTTTCAGTATCCAATTTGCAATTCCGTCTGAACCATGTGATTTTCTGACGTCAAGGGTTTTGATTTGGTCGCTGATTTCCTTCTGTGTTACACTTATTTCTCTCATTGAGGGGGGTATCTCTCTCTCTATTTCCTCACAGTTAGCTGAGTTTTCTATTGTGAATACTGATTTGAAGTGGTTGTTCATAATTTCAGCCATAATTTCATCATTTCAGTTCATAATTTCAGCCATTTCCAGTTCTTCTGTATATTCGTATTTACCTTGTGTGTGTGTGTGTGTGTGTGTGTGTGTGTGTGTTTGTGTGTGTGTGTGTGTGTTTAATGTATGTGTATGTATATATATATATATATATATATATATATATATAATGAGAATGTTAACATCAAAGGTTATTAACATCAACAATAACAGAGAAAATAACAATGACGTTATCATAGTCATCAATGTGGTCAATATCAATATCTGAACATCAATATCAATAACTGATATTATTCATATAACATCAATAGCAACAACAACAACAGCAACACTAAGTGCATTTGTGTCTTCTTCCCAAAGTGACTACGTTTTAGACATATACTAGATCTATCAAGCGTAATGTGGCGGCACACTAAGCTAGCATGCTACTTGCTTTTGCTACTTGGTTTGAGGAGAAGCGTTTTGGGTTACGATAGTATTCTAGACACCTCAACAAGTTTGTTTCTAACATTCGTATTCTAGGTTTATTAACTTCTTTTATGAATCATTTTAGATTTGAAAATTTGAAGAGAAAAAATCACCAAAGCCGTTACTACTCAAAAGCAAGTAGCAAAATCAAATAGCAAAAACAAGTAGCATGCTAGCAAGAAATACCTAGTGTGCCGTCACATTATAATGTAGGACAAATACCCCCATAGTGATTATGTCTTAGACATATACTAGATCTATGCAGCTTAGGCTAGCATGCTACTTCCTTTTGCTACTTGGTTTGATTAGCAACGACTTGGGTTACAATAACATTTTAGACTAAGAACATCTCGACAATTTTGCGTCTAACCTTCGTATTCTAGGTCTAACTTCTCTAGTTCAGCTTCTCAGACGCAAGAGTCATTAGCAATTTTGAAAAGCAAAAAACGAAAGATCGTAGCCGAAGTCGTTTCTACTCAAAAGCAAGTAGCAAAAGCAAGTCGCATGCTAGCAAGAAATGCTTAGTGTGCCGCCAGCTTTGTGTGCTGCGGAGTGCTGTGGGGGTCCTGTAGGGCTTCTGTGGACTGCTGTGGGGCCGCTGTGGGTGTTGTGCAGAAGTTCTATGAAGTGCTGTGGAAATGCTGTGGGTATGCTGTGATTATGCTGTGGGGATCCTATGTGTGTGCCATGTTGCGGTTGTACTCTGCAGTTCTATGGAGTGCTGTGGATGTGCTGTGGGGTTGCT
>NW_027467536.1:227500-236725 GCF_046742065.1 Oratosquilla oratoria
AGAAGGGAAAGGGGAGTGAAGTGGAGGAGGAAGAGTGAAGAGAGAGAAGGAAGGGGAGAGGAGGGGAGGAGGATGGGGGAGACGGGGAAGGAGGGGGAGAGGAGAGAAGAGGGGAAGGGGGAGAGAAGAGGAAAGAGAGAGAGGAGGGGAAGGGGAGGGGAGAGAAGAGGGGGAGAGATGGGGAGGGGAAGGGAGGGGAGAGGAGAGGGGGAGGGGAGAAGGGGAAGGGGGGAAGGGGGAGAGGAGAGGAAAGAGAGAGAGGAGGCGAAGGAGAAGGGGAGGGGAGGGTAAGGGAGAGGGATTGGAAGGGGAAGGGAGGAGAAGAGAGGGGAAGAGACGGCAAGGGAGAGAAAGGTAGGGGAAGGAAGAAGACGGAAGGAGAAGGGAAGGGGAAAAGGAGGAGAAGGGGAGGGGAGGGAAAGAGTGGGGGAAGAGAGGGGGAGTTGAGGGGAAGGGAGGGGGAGGGGAGGGGAAGGAAAGGGAAGGAAAGGGAAGGAGGGGAAGGGAAGGGGGAAGGGAAGGGGGAGGGGAGGGGAAGGGAGGGGAAGGGGAAGGGAGGGGAAGGGGGAGAGAGGGAAAAGGAGGGGAAAAGAACGAAAGAGAAATGAAAAAATGAGAATAAAGATTGACACAAATGATAAATATGAAGAACATCAAACAAATAGGAAGATGGACGAGACGGAGGGGAGAGGAAGGAGGAAGGGAGGAGGGGAGAAAAGGAAGGAGGGAGGAGGAGAGGGGAGAGGAGAGGAAGAGAGGTAGGAGGGGAGAAGGTGGAGGAGAGGAGAGGAGGAGGGAGGAGGGAGAATGGAGGAGGGGAGAGAAAGGAGGAGGGAGGAGGAAGGGAAGGAAGATAAGCGAGGGAGGAGGGAAGAGGAGGAAGGAAGAGGGAGGAAAGAGGAGGGAGGAGGGGAGAGGGGGAGGAGGGGAGAAGAGGGAGGAGGGAAGAAAAGGGAGAATGGAGGAAGTGAAGGAGGGAGAGAGGGAGGGAGGGAGAGGAGGGGGATGGAAGAAGGGAGAGGAAGGAAAAGGGAGAGGAGAGGAGAGGAGGTGGTAGGAGGGAGAATGGAGGAGGGGAGAGAAAGGAGGAAGGAGGAGGGAGGGAGGGAGGAGAGAGTGAGGGATGGAGAGAGGGACTAAGGGAGGAAGGAGGGGAGGAGAGGGAGAAGGGAGAGAGGGAGAGGAAGGAGGAGGGAAGAAGTGAGAGGAGGGAGAAGGGAGGAGGTAGGAAGGGAAAGGAAGGAGGGAGGAGGAGGGGAGAGGAGGGAGGAAGAGGAGAGAGGAAGGAGGGAGGGAGGGAGGAGGAGAGAGAGAGGGAGTAGGAGGAAGAGGGGAGAGGAAGGAAGGAGGGAAGTAAAGAGAGGAAGAATACCCACAACCTCACAGTCACTGTCAACAATCCTTTGGCCTTCCATTAAATATCTCTCCCATTCTCCCACCCTCCCCCTTTCCTCTCCCCCTCTCCATCCCTTCCCCCGTCTCCCCTTTTCCCCCCTTTCCATTCTTTCCCCCTCTCCCCTTCTCCATCCCTTCCCCGTCTCCCCCTCTCCCCCTTTTTTCCTCTCCCCCTCTCCATTCCTTCCCGTCTCCCCCTCTCCCCCTCTCCATCCCTTCCCTTCCCCGTCTTCCCTATCCCCGTTTTTCTCTCTCCTCCTCTTCATTCCTTCCCGTCTCCCCCATCTACCCCTCTCCATCCCTTCCCCCTATTCCTCCCTTCCCCGTCTCCCCCTCTCCATCCCTTTCCCGTCTCCCCCTCTCCCCCTTTCCCCCCCTCTCCCACGGGGGGGGGTAAGGGGGAACCAACAAGAGCCTTTGACCCCGTTTTATCAGGAATTGGCCTACGCGACCCTTAATGTTCATGTTGGTTTTGCCATCAGTCCAATGTTGATAATGTAATGTGTTTTAGTTCATAATGGAGTAATGTAACTGATGAAGGCTCATGAAATATCTTCACACACACACACACACACACACACACACACACATACACACACACACACACACACACAGATGTACTAATATATATATATATATATATATATATATATATAGACATATATACATATTATATACACATATATATACATATATATATATATATATACATATATACAGTATACAGTATATATATATATATATATACATATATATATATACACATATACGTGTGTGTGTGTGTGTGTGTGTGTGTGTGTGTGTGTGTGTGTGTGTGTGTGTGTGTGTGTGTGTGTGTGTGTGTGTGTGTGTGTGTGTGTGCTATTACTGCTGTCTGATATATACAAATAAAAAATAAATAATACTGTAGCCTTACATACCTTTAGGACCTAAAGAAGGGACGAGTATAATAAATTTTGACCTTTCAACCAACCTGAAAAAAGAAAAACAAAATCTAAATAGAAATAAAACATTTGGAAACGATATCATATATATATATATATATATATATATATATATATATATATATATATATATATATATATATATATAAGTATAAGTTACAAATAATGTTGACACTATCGACTGCACTCACTAAAGCTTCACACTGGGCAGATTTCCGTCAACTTTTCTAAATTAGATTATCTTCTAGAGAACAACCTTGTTTATAGTATTCTGGGCTTACCTAAGACCCTTCTAATAACGTTTCTAACATCCAAATAGATTTGATTTCTCTCATTTCGTCAGTTTCCTAACGTATGACGTCATCAAATACTGTTTATTTGCAAACACTCCACAAAGTTGACGATAATTTGTCCAGTGTGAAGCGGCTGTTAAAGAGGAAAAGGAATAAGGAAGGTGGAGCAAAAGGAAGGAGGACGAAGAGGAGGAGGAGAAGTAGGAGGAGGAGGGGAAGAGGAGGAGGAGGAGGAGAAGGACAAGGGGAAGGAAGAGATGGTGGGGGAAGAGGAGAAGAAGACATGTAGGAAGAAGATGAGGAGGAGGAGGAAGAGGGGAGGGTGAGACAGAGGAGGAGGAAGAAGAGGAGGACATGGAGGAGAAGGAGGAGGAGGAGGAGGAACATGAGAAGGAAGAGAAGGAGGAAGAGGACGAGGAGGAGGACAAGGAGGAGTAGCAGAAGGAAAAGGATGAGGAAGAGGATGAGGAAGAGAAGGAAGAGGATGAGGAAAAGGATGAGGAAGAGGAGGAGGAGGAGGAGGAGGAGGATGACAAGGAGGAGTAAGAGGAGAAGGAAGAGGAAGAGGAGGAGAAAGAGGAGGAGGAGGAGGAGGACAATAAGGAGGAGGACATGGAGAAGTAGGAGCAGAAGGAAGAGGATGAGGAAGAGGAGGATTAAGAGGAGAGGAGGAGGAGGAGGAGGAGGAGGAGGAAGAGGAGGAGGAGGAGGAGGAGGAGGAGGAGGAGAGTTCAGAGACGCGGTGGGACGCGCGATTCCTCCCGTCGGGGGAAAAGGAGGAGGAGGAGGAGGAGGAGAAAGAGGAAGAGGAGGAGGAGGAGGAAGTGAAACTCATTTGACGCGTATTCCCTGGAGGGGGTGGGGGGCGATAAGAAGGAGGAGGAGGAGGAGGAAGAGGAGGAGGGGGAGAAGACGGTATTACGAACGAATTAAATAGTAGGCAACTGGGGGAGGAGGTGGGAGAGGGGGAGAGGGGGACAGGGGAGGGGAGGGAGGGAGAGAGGGGGAGAGAGGAGGTGGGAGAGGGGGATAGGGGACAGGGGATGGAGGGAGGGAGAGAGGAGGTGGGAGAGGGGCAGAGGGGGACAGGGGAGGGAAGGGAGGGGGAGAGAGGAGGTGGGAGAGGGGGATAGGGGAGGGGAGTGAGGGAGAGAGGGGGAGAGGGGGACAGGGGAGGGGAGGAAGGGAGAGAGGGGGAGAGAGGAGGTAAGAGAGGGGGAGAAGGGGAGGGGGACAGGGGAAGAGAGGTGGGAGAGGGGGAGTGGGACAGGGGAGGGGTGGGAGGGAGAGAGGGGGAGAGAGGTGGGAGAGGGGGAGTGGGACAGGGGAGGGGTGGGAGGGAGAGAGGGGGAGAGAGGAGGTAAGAGAGGGGGAGAGGGACAGGGGAAGGGAAGGGAGGGAGGGAGAGTGAGTAGGAGGTGGGAAAGGGGGGAGAGGAAAGGAGGAGGAAGAGGGAGAAAGGGGAGGTGGGAAAGGGGGGAGCAGGGGGGGAGAGGAAGGGGAGGGGGGATATGGGAAAGAATGGAAGGTGGGTGGGGGGAAAAAGGTGTGAGGAAGGGGGGAGGGGAGGAAGGAGGGTGAGGAAGGGGGAAGGTGGAGGAGGTGGAAGAAGAGGGAGGGAGAGGAGGGAGAGTGAGAAATGGAAGTAGGGAGAGAGTGAGGAAGGGAAAGAAGGAGGAGGAAGGAGGAGGAGGAGAGACAGGAAGAGAGGAGCGGGTGGAGGGGGAGGAAAGGGAGTGGGAGAGGGAGGAGGGAAGGAAGGATAGGAGGAAGAAAAGGCAAAGTCTAAACAAAAGCTAAGAATATATATATATATATATATATATATATATATATATATATATATATATATATATATATATAATAATAATAATAATAATAATGATAATAATAATAATAAAAATAATAATAATAATAATAATAATATTATTAATAATAATAGCACTAATAATGATAATGATAATAACAACAGCAACAATAACAATAATAATAATAATGATAATAAGAGCAATGATAACAATAATAATAACAATAATAATAAGAATAAACAAATATAAAGATAAAATCTCTAGATTCCTAAAATATTAATTTGTCTTGACCAACACATACATACATACACATGCATGTATTCACATATACACATAAATACATACATATATACATTTATACACAAGCATACATACATGTATACATATATATATACATACATGTATATGCTTACATTATTACATGTATACATACATGTATACATATATATATACATACATGTATACACATACATATATGTATAGACATATATACATAGAGTTGAATAAGTAAATAAATAAATAAATAAAAATTGAATTATCGCGCATCGCTCATATGACGTCACATGGTGAACAAGCGACGTGACGTCATCACACAAGCGTTATGATGTCATCAACCGCATCAGCGATATGACGTCATCAACTCTCTCGACGATGCCAGTAATATTATCATTACTACTATTATTATTACTATTATTATCATTAATACTAATACTACTATTGTTGTTGTTATAATTATTATCACCATTATCACTATCATTGTCATTATTACCATCATTATTAATTATCATTATCATCATTATTATTATGATTTTTAATTATTCATCTATTTATCTATCCAATAGTCTCCAATTAGAAGGAAGGAGAAAGAGGAGGAAGAGAAGGAGGAAGAAGAGAAGAAAGAGGAGCAGGAAACGGAGGAGGAAGGGAAAAGGAGGGTAGGAGGAAGAGGAGGAGGAAGAATAGGAGGGGAGATGGAGGAAGAGAAGGAAGAGGTAGGGAGAAGGAGGAAGAGAAGAAGAGGAATAAGAGGAGGAAGAGGATGGGGGTACGAGGAGGAGAAGAAGGAAGAGGAAGAGGAGAAAGAAGGGGGGAGGAGGAGGAGGAGGAGGAGGAGGAGGAGAGAAGGGGAAGAAAAAAGGAGGAGAAGGAGGAGGTGGAGAATGAGGAGGAGGAGGAAAACAAAAGGAAAAAAGGACGATGTGTGGGAGGAGGAGGTAAAAGAAGAGGAGGAGGAGGAAGAGGAGGAGAGGAGGACGAGGTAACCTAAAGTAGAAGAAAAGGAAGAGAGAAATGTCAAGAAAGTGGGAAGAAGAAGGAGAGGAGGAGGAGGAGGAGAAGGAGGAGGAGGAGGAGAAGAAGGAGGAGAAGGAGGAAGAGGAGGAGGAGACAGAGAAAGAGAAAGTCAAAAGAGAATGTGCGATAGAGAAGAAGGAGAGGAGAGGTACGTGACGAGGAGAGAGAGAGAGAGAGAGAGAGAGAGAGAGAGAGAGAGAGAGAGAGAGAGGGAGAGAGAGGGGGGAGAGAGAGGAAAGGGTTGAGGAAGAGGAGGAGGAGGAGAGGGAGGAGGAGAAAGAAGGGAGTGAGAAGAAGAAGAAGAAGAAGAAGAAGAGGAAGAAGAAACAAATGTCGAGAGAAATACAAAGACGAAGAAGAAGGCGGAGGGGAGGAGGAGAGGAGGAGAAGGAGGAAGAGGGGAAGCTAGAGCGAGTCGAGGGGAGAGGAAGAGGGGAGGGGGAAAGAGGGGAAAGAGAAAGAAGAAGAAAGCGTAAAGAGAGAAATAGAGAGACGAAGAAGAAAGAGAAGGGGTCACGGAGGAGGAGAAGGAGGAGGAAAAGAAAAAAAGGAAGAGGAGGAGGAGGAGGCAAGAACTGGGAGATTGCGGGAGAGAGAGGGGGAAGATGGAGAGGGGTGAAGAAGAGGGGAGGGAGAAGAACGAAGAAGAAAGGGTAAAAAGAGAGAGAGAGGGAGAGAGAGAGAGAGAGAGAGAGAGAGAGAGAGAGAGAGAGAGAGAGAGACAAGGAAGAAGAAGAAGAAGAGGAGGAGTGGCAAGAACTGAGAGCTGTGAGGGAGAGTGTAGGGGAAAAGAAGAGGGGAGCGTGACGAACAAGAAGAAAAATGAGGAGGAGGAGGAGGAGGAGGAGGAGGAAGAGGAGGGGAAGCATGAGGTGGCAGATGGGGGAGGGAAGAGGAAGGGGGGAAGAGGAGAGGGAGAGAGACGAACAAGAAGAAAACCGAAAAAGTAAAAGAAGGAGGAGATGAAGGAAGAGAAGAAGAAGGAGGAGGAGGAGGAGGAGGAGGAAAAGAAGGAGAAAGAGATGAAAGAAGAAAAGGAGGAGCAGGAGGAGGAGGAGGAGGAGGAGGGGAAGCAAGAGCTGGGAGACGTGGGGGGTGGGGGGAAGAGTAGTGGGAAACAGATGAACAAGAAGAAAACCGAAGAAGAAGGAGGAGGAGGAGGAGATGAAAGAGGAAGAGATGAAGGAAGAGAAGGAGGAGGAGGAGGAGGAGGAGGAGGAGGAGTTGGAGGAGGAGGAGCAGCAGCACGAAGAGGAGGAAGAGGAGGAGGAGGAGATGAAAGAGGAAGAGATGAAGGAAGAGAAGAAGGAGGAGGAGGAGCAGCAGCAGCAGCACGAGGAGGAGGATATGGAGGAGGAGGAGGAGGAGGAGGGGAAGCAAGAGCTGGGAGATGTGTGGGGGGGGGGGGGATGGGCGGCGTACCTCATTTGGCGCCGAGTCCCCAGAGGTGGTAAGGCTTTTTAGGGCGGCCCGGCCTGCCGGCCTCCCCTGGGGGAACCCACAGGGTCCCCAAGCCGCCTTACGGATTCAGAACCCCGACACAGTCAACTCCTCCTCCTCCTCCTCCTCCTCCTCGTCGTCGTCGTCTTCCTCTTACTCCTCCTCGTCGTCGTCCTCTTCCTTCTCTGACTTCACTTCTTAAGTTTCTTACTTCTCCTCCTCCTCTTACTTCTCCACTTCTTAGTTCTCCTCCTCCTCCTCCTCGTCTTTCTCCTCTGACTTCTCCACTTCTTAGTTCTCTTCCTCCTCCTCGTCGTCGTCGTCCTCGTCTTCTTCTTACTCTTCTCCTCCTCGTCTTCTTCCTCTGACTTCTCCACTTCTTGGTTCTCGTCCTCCTCCTTTTACTTCCCCTCCTCCTCCTCCTCCTCCTCTTCTTCCTTCTCTTCTTCTTCCTCCTCCTCTGCCTCTTCATCTTCCTCTTCCACTTAGTCATCCTCTTTTACTTACCCTCCCCCACCCTCCCTCCTCTTCCACCTCCTCCTCACACCACTCCAACCTCAACTTCCTCCTCCTCCTTTTTCTTCTAGTTTCTCCTCACTACCTCTTTCCCAATTCTCCTCCTCCTCTTCCTCCTCCTCCTCCTCTTTATCCGCTTAGTCATCCACTTGTCCTCCTCCTCCTCCCCCTCCCCTCCTCCTCCTCCTCCTCCTCCTCACTCATTTACTCCTTTTCTTTTCCTTCTCTTCTTCCTCCTCCTCCCCTTCTTTTTCATTATTTTTTTGGTCGCCAATTTCTCCTCCTCTTCCTCTTCATTTCTCAACCTCGTCCTCCCCCCCCCTACAGCCACACCCAGCCTCCAAAGCCCCACCCACAGCCCCCAACGAGCCTCCTATCCCCAACAGCCTCCCCACAGCCACACCCAGCCCCCACAGCCTCCCCACAGCCACACCCAGCCCCCACAGCCTCCCCACAGCCACACCCAGCCCCCACAGCCACAACCAGCCCCCACAGCCTCCCCACAGCCACACCCAGCCCCCACAGCCTCCCCACAGCCACACCCAGCCCCCACAGCCTCCCCACAGCCACACCCAGCCCCCACAGCCTCCCCACAGCCACACCCAGCCCCTCAAAGCCCCACCAACAGCCTCCCCAAAGCCTCAACAGCAGCCCCCCCCCCTAGCCCTCCCTAACAAAGCAACCAAGCCACCTCTGTTCCCTGTTCTTTAATCGATGGAAAATTCTTTCCTTTCCTTCTTCTCACCCTCCCTTCCCTTCCCTTCCCTTCCCTTTCTTTTCACTTATTTACTCCTTTCTATCCCTTCCCTTCCCTTCTCCTCACACTCCCTTCCATTCCCTTTCGTTTCCTCTTTCCCTTTTGGAAATGAAGAAAGTTCTTGTTGCACCTTCTGACTAAATATATATATATATATATATATATATATATATATATATATATATATATAAATATATATATATATATATATATATATATATATATAAAATAAATGGAATAACCAAAAAAAAAAAATTCTCTTCTCCTTCTCCCTCCTCTTCCACCACTCCCTCTCCCTCTTCCTTCTCTCCTTCGACATTCTCCTCCTCCTCCTCTTCCACCACCCCCTCTTCCTCTTCCTTCGCTCATTCGACCTTCTCTTCTTCCTCCTCCTCCACTTCTTCCAGAACCTACTTTTCCTTAATTCCTCCTCCTCCTCTTTTTCTTCCTCTTCCTCCTCATCCTCTTTCTACCCAATCCTCCCCCTCCCCCTCCCCCACCCTACCACTCCTTTCCCCCCTTTCCCCTCTTCCTCTCCCCCTCCCCCTCTCTCCCCTCCTCCTCCTCCCCATCCTACCACTCCACTTCCCCACACTTCCCCCTCTCCCCCGTCCTTCCTTCCTTCCCCCCACTCCTTCTCCCCCTCCCCCGAGGTCCAACCAGCCTGAAGTGCCCCTCTCCCCCCTTTCCCCCCTTTTGCGAAATCCCTGCCCGGTGATACTTGGGCCCCTCCTCCTCCTCCTCCAGATGCAATCTCACAAACATAGGACTCGATCTTC